>NW_019416310.1:637149-812504 GCF_000390285.2 Anoplophora glabripennis
CGCGGTTCACTCGCGAATAGCTTCGCCATTGCCTGCGACATCTCCACTAACTGCTGCTCGATGCGTTTTAGTCTGTCGTCTTCTGGACTGGATTTGGCCACCTCCTGGAGTGCTGTGCCGGGCATTACTGTCTCCATAACAGCGTCGGCCAGCTCCGCGACGTCGTCCAACGCGGCATTCTTCTGTGTCGCGAGAATTGCCTGGACGCTAGACGGCAGACGCCCTGTCCACAGCGTGCGTAGGAGCGAATCGGGAACGGTAGACCCTGCTAAAGCCTTTAATCTTCGCAAAAACTGGGACGGTTTCGAGTCCCCGATTTCTTCGCGCTCTAGGAGTCGCCTCGTTTTTTGTTCCTGAGACGTACTCAGTCGTCTTATTAAAGCTGCCCTAAGTGCGGAATAAGGCTTTTCTCGGGGTGGATTCATTAACAGGTCGCGCACTTCACTCATCACGTTCCTATCTAGAGCAGTAACGAGGTAATCAAACTTTGCCTCTTCATTTGTCACACGCGCTATTCGAAAACTTCTGTCCACTACCTGAACCCACATCTCTACATCGTCCGAAATAAATGGTGGAAGTTTCACTGCCACATGGTTCACTTCCGTCGCGGCATAATTTTCGACTTGGTTTTCTTCGTTGAGGCTCATGTTGCTTGCTGCGTTGCGCGAACTAAAACCACTCTAATTTGCACAAAATCGCGTACTTTTACTGAAAAGATCACGTCGGGGTCACCACTTGAGGGTTGCTTTCGCTGTACAGCAAGAAATAAAACGCTTTCTCAACGGTAATAATAAACTGTTTTATTGAAAACTATATTGTGGAAAAAGACGTGTTGACGGTTTGAGGGTTAGCTGGAGAGTCTTTGGAGAGTGCCTTGTGGTTGAAGTCGGTCGTTCATGGGTACGCGTCTGGTGACCGGCGCCAGCAGCCCTTCTTGGAACGCTGGTTCGTCCGGCGGCGTCCTGCGGCGCTTTTGACGTTGTGCTTTCAAATATGGGTCACTTGCAAACATGTGTACCCACAATATTAATAATTTATTGTGATTTATGTATTATTTTCAAATTTATTTTATACCTATTTTAAATTTTATTTTTTTGTAAAACGGCGCATTACAGCGAACAACTTGTTTTAAAATAAGTCGAATGCTGTTTTAAAATAACTAATCATTTTCCAAAAATATTGATCCTTAAAAAAAATCTGAAGATAATGTAGTGCAAGGGCGCTCAGAACGCCCTGTATATTTATCGCTAAAAACAAGGAGATATTCCTGTTTGTAACACAAAAAACCTGCTTTTCCAAAATTTGACTGAAATTACCTAAATAATAAATAAATTATCGTAAAAAGTACTTTCCCGGGCTTATAATTTCTTAAGGTGGCCTTATCCCTGGCCGAGAAATGGTGAAATTTCTGGCATTTTTAGGTACTGAAATCTTGAAAAGTAAAACGTAAAACAAAAGTAAGCACAAAAATGTTTTGTTTATTTATTGTTACTATTTAAATTTACCCAAATAAAATAATAACTATAAAAAAAACGTTTGTAAAACATGCGTTTTTTAAGAATTATTTTTACGTACTTATAAATAAAAGTAAACAATTTTATATGTAGGACTAAGCAAGTAAATGTTATAAGAATATTTACATGTGGAGTTATATATAAAAAAGTTAGTATTTTCGTAGATTTCAGTACCTAAAACCTTGATGGTTTGATCGTTTTTTGCACCTGTTTATTCGATTTACTGCGGCGTCTTTGAAAATACTCAGGTGGCATAACATAACATTCCTATTATTTGATAAGCTTTAGATTATTCAGTTATTAAATGTTTGAAATTATTTGTCTTTGCGGAAAACACTATTTAAAGAATATGGGGCCCTTAAGGAAGAAAATACTAAGGTAAATTGATTTAAATCACCAAATCATCCAAGGCCATAATGTATGGCTCATTCTTTAGAAAATACCCGGTATATTAAGTTCTAGGAAATTTTTAACGGGGCGGTAGAAACACTAAAAATGGAATTTTTAATATAATATTTAATTATCTCTTTTACACTAATTTTATTGCGATAATACACCACTTTTGGGTTAAATTACAATATTTTCACATTACATTTTTTCAGTGTTCAGTAAATCCTTAAATCGCTAAGTCACTATGTGTTTCTTACTCATAAATTGACTTATCTGTGATTAGTGTATCTTTAATAAGAAATACTTTTCCAAGAAATTCGCATTATCAGAACGTGTCATTCATTTGTCAGCTACTATTACGGTTATATAAGAAGCACGCCGTGGAAAGATAATAACTCCGGGCGTAGTTTGATCCGGGAAGTTTCTATTTCAATTATATAGGGGGCTTTGTCGTTCTCGGTGGAAGGGTAAATGGTTTGTAAAGTTTTCGTGATACACAGGAAGGGAAGATAAGGAGAATTGGGTTAGCAGCTTAACCTCGAAGACGAATTGACGTCTCACAGAGTTGCTGTTGCACGTACAAAGTGGAAGAAATACACCTACGCTGTTTAAAATGTCATTTATTAAAAAAAAATCCCAAACACGTCGAGTTCGGTAGACGTATTAAATTGTTTTTAATTTGTCAAACATTCTATCAGCTACCAAATCTCTCATTTTAATTACATTGAACTTTCAATTTTATTGGTTTCCAAGTTTTATTAGTAGTAATCGTAGGAATTAGTAGGAATCAATAATAAAATAAATATATTGAAGATGAATACTGCATTATTTGGGTATATGTAAATCATTAAAGTTCCAGTTGTGTATATAAATAAGTACTCAAACCATCAAAAAAAGGATGTAGTTTAGATATTAAATGACTGGCGCATTCGCCATTTTCTCGAATTTGTTTTGAGAGCGCAATTTTTAAAAAAATTTTCATTTTTGAAAAGCGTGTTCTTGAAATCAGTTTTTGATACGAATACACGCTGTACAGAGTGTTCACACGAAACTGTGCATTTATAAATGTGTATATCTGCTTCGAAAAATAGAATTATCATTGATGTTTATTCTATTATTAGGTACTTACTTCTTTTAGCATTTGTAGCTAACAAATTTCTAGGAATCAGAGAATAATATGAAACACATGTTTCACTGTTCAACAGAATAATTGCAGACTGTTTTCTTTTAACAGTTTCTTTTTATTTTGGCCCAATACGGAATATTTCTTAACCATATTTTATTTATATATTACAAATAAAGAACTAAGAATTAAGATTCTCGCTTTACAAATAGAAAAAAAAAAGAATACATTACCGTTTCTTTATATTTTATAAAAAAATAAAAATTGTTTATGTCATGTGTTTATAGGAAAACAATTCGATAGAACAGATTCAATTCAAATTGTTATATTGATACAGAAAAAGGTGTAATTAGATGTTTGTTGATAGAGCAAATTGAGATGAAATTTTTAACAATGAATTGAAATTTATAAAAATGTACTAATAAATAATTAGTATTAAAATAAAAAATTTGCTTCTGTTTTGGAGACGCAGATAAACAAATAAATTTAAACTTTCAAACCTAATTAAAACAAATGTTCCCAGTTCTGATAACAAGAAAGATTTTCCAAAATATAAATTATTTTGAGGTACGTACCTGATATAGTGATGTGTATTTTTTATCTGCCTGCTTTTTTTGATATGACATTTAGGTATTCATTTGATTTTTCAACTGATAGTGGTCAATTCTCTTATTATTAATCTCATATAAAATATAAGTGGAGAGTTGATGCTATGTAGAATATTAGTTTTGCGTTTATTTTCGTGAATTTAAACCACACACAAATTCATACGTGCCATGTAAATTTAATATTCTTAACATACCTAATTGCACCAATACTGTTGTTACAAATTTTGTAACACTACACATAAGGGATTTCATTCCAAGTTTCCTCACAACGTGAGAAATTACGTTTTCCTTTGGGTACACTTTGTCTCTAAACTCACCCAACGACACCTCCTAATGACTCGTCATTACTTCACTGTAATAACAACTTAATCTTCGAGAAACTTGGAATAAATTACACCTTTTAACTTAAAGTACTACATTTATTTCATGCTGACGATGTACTTAGCTTAATGAATGAACGTTATGTCATGTATTTCTTAATTATGTAGGTACACTGTAAGAAAAATTGAACTTATTTTCACTCAGTTTCAACAAAAAATGTATCAATTTCTGTCCCCACCCTATTGAATGAAATTTTCCTCTATTAGTATGAGTACAACTAAAATTTTATAAGTGAAACTTATCAGTTTTACTTCAAATATCAAAAATGTGTAAAATTATCAAAATGTTGAACTGCTGAATGCTTGAATGAAAATGTACTCAATCATTTCACTCAATCCTTCACTCTGTACCTTTTTGCTTTCACCCACACCGATTTTTTATAGTGTAGTTAATACTGGAAAATAGCATTTTCAGCCGTACACTCTTTCAATAGATAGAATTTAAAACCGATGTATCTTGTAGGTAGCACAATTGAATTGACTTATTTAAATGAGCATAAGTTGATATGAACTTTAATGAATATAAATCCACAAATTTGTAGAAATCTGGAATAAAATCGCCTAGTATGATTGTTGTAACGCAGTAATAGGAGTTGCGATGGTCGAGGTGTCACAGGCACGTCTCTGAAATTAGACTGGATTGGTCTAGATATTCAGCTGTTGATCCGTATTCTCCTGCAACAAATCTATGTCGTACCGTATCCTTCAATAATCCAGGGGCGAGGATAATACCTGGCAGGTATTTGCAGAACCTACTTTCAAAGGAAAAAGAAGAAATCAATCATACAAAATTTCATCAATTATGTTAAGCAGACAAAAACAATTTGAAACTATCGATAACAGAAATAGTTTGATATTTCGAAATTTTAACTATAATTTCAGACTCTGGTGTAAGAAGTAATAAGCGCCAATATATAAATTGCTGGTGATATGCCTAAAAAATCATTTATGGTTTATTATGGCGCAAGAATGAGATGTGTAAATATGTTATTTATTTTTTAGTTTTAAATTTATTCCTTTTGGGAAACGTAATTAAGTAACATTCAAAATATACATACTAAATTATCAATTTTATACATACTTTTTACTTAACAAACATATAATATACTAATAGGTAAACAAATGGCCAAAACAAATAAACCAAATCCAAGCGCAAATAACAACGCACAGGTGATGCAATAAGTGGATAATTGACATGCAGCTAGACTATTATAGCACGAGATTGTTTCTATATTTATACCAGATGAAAAGAGTACTCGTTAAACCTATATTTGATGGTGTTTACAACTATTTTTTTAACCTAAATAGAAATATTACTTTAAAAAATTGACATTCTTCCACGAGACTCTTCAACTGAAGTGCGTGGTATAGTAGAAACGTACCAATAAAGAGAAAACATTAAAACTATGCTAAAAGGTATCCCAAAAGTAATGCAGGATTTGAATTGTGCGCCATTTTCAGTCTCAGCTACACACTCTCCGTACTTGTAATGAATTTTCACAATCTTCACTCGCTCATCCGTCGTATAGCGCTCCATTTTATCTAACTGCAAGTGTTTACTACAATATGTGACCCTGCATCAAATAAATAACTTGAGACAGTAGTTAAAATGCATTGAAGAGTCGGGTGGAACAAATCGAGTGTTGTCGATCTGTTTATCTCATTATATACTTGGGTGTTAACAGCTTATGGAATAATGCAGGTTATAAATTAAGTACTACTGAATCAACCCATTGTGAAAATGTTCATGACATGCTTTGCGTAACTGAAGACCTTTGGTAAGATGACTAACTCTAATAAACTCGTATTTTCCCCATCACTGTAGAAAATATCTTTTACCGCCTAGAAGTACAGCTGGTAATATAATTAGAAACGCATTCAGAACCGAGGAATCTAATTTATGAATCTGATTATTTTATAATAAGATTATAATTTTAAGTAAGATTGTGTTGGCATGTGATGCACGTCCCTTTTATCTTCTCTATTTAAATAAAACATCAATCATTTCATGACGCACGTTCACGAATCAAAAAACGCCCACATATACATCATACCGCCGTTTAGACTTCGTCAAATCTAATGGCATTTTAATATTTCTCTTTGATAGTCAACAGAAGATTTAATTTCAATTTATAAATATTGATTCATCTTTAATTCTGTCAAGAAGTATGTGCGCTCGTGCTAACTTAATTATTTTTTTGGTTTTCAGAAAGACGTGCAAAAACTGCAAGTGCCCCCGAGACGGTCACGAGGTGGTGGCGGAGCATGGTGCCCGTTCTAGGCTCGGCTTCGTGGCGTACCACGACGGCCTGGACGCCAGGTCGTTAGGATATACTTTCGTGCCTCCCGGCCTGACCTCTGCTCGTCAGGTAAGTCGCCAGGGCCGGCTTCCGATATTTTACCACCCTAAGACGAAATTTTTTAAACAGAAGGGTTTTTAATGTTTGGATCGTATCTTCAGGTGGTTGTTCCTTAATCAACCAAGGATCTAAGGCCCTTGTTTACTATATACAGGACGTTGAAATTTTATAAAATACATCATAAATATCTCTGAAGATCCTTGACGAAATTCTTGCAACAAATTTCTCAATCTGTGGCGTAGATACTGAGAGCATTGTCATTTGGTGTTTCAGAATTTCGATGCTAATGAGTTTTTTTTTATATTGGGTAAATGTATTTAATTCTAAATGTGATTTACTCCCAGTAGAGTTATTGTAATAATTACAGGTTGGTGAGAAACAGCTGTTATTTTTGAGAAGAAAGAGCCATTTTTGAATGATTATTTTTTTTACAATTGAAATTCTGGGGTTATTAGTGAGCATGCCTACCGGTATCTCCGCTACTGATTGGGATAATTACATGCCAATTCAACAGCTTTCGTCTTTAATTAAATAAATTGATAGCTCCCAAGTTTTGATATTTGAATAAATACACTTCCTCTAAACTTCAAGACAGTGTACCTCGAAAATAAGTGGCTTTAGATTATTAGTATATTAAGACTGTTTCGTCCAAAATGATCTAAAGAACAACCTCCTTACGTCGACTTAAAAAGAGCCCTGTACATTTTACTCTGCAGGTATTTGGAATGATAAAAAATTAAAAGGGATACAGGTAGAATTAATTTTCTGCAATACGTGTTCAACACATACAAGTACTTAATCATCCAAAAGTTTTTTATAGTTCGATAAAATAATAGTGTTATTAAATATTCAGGGTATTCCGAATTGCACAGGCCAGAGTTTGTTTAGTTTCCATTAAACCAAAAATATAAGTCATGTAATAGAATGTTCGAGTTGAAATTCCTGAAAACATTTTTTTATTACATAGGAAATGTTTCGTTCCAATAAGCATATGCTCAGAAATTCTTTGTTTGCGACAAGGTGTTCAACATTATTGAAAATTTGTGAAGAATTTGTGAAGTTTTAAAAACAATTGAGGACAATCACGGTGACTATACTTAATTTTAGTCACGTGGCTACTTTTATTAAAAAATAATTTAATGTCTGCACTATTAGTATTACATGTATCATTTTATGATTTATCTTGAAAACTGTGCATTCTCGTAACATATAGTGAGAAAACATTTTTGGAAAGCCTGTATTACTCTGTCATAATGGTTAAATTTGAATTACAATGTCCACCCCTTTTTGTCTACGTCCCTGTAAATAACAAACATATGTCATGCTTACCTATATATTTGTGAATAATAAAATATACAATCCACATGCCAAATCTGAATGAAATCATCTCAGTCGTTTTTTTAACCAAATTTTTTTCTCAAACTTTACAACACTGTATCTCGAAAAAGGAGGATATTCGGACACATGTTTACAATAACTTTTTTGAAGGATTCTAATGTAGATTCATCCATTAAAGTTTTGCCTAAAACATATTTTACAGATCAGATAATCCATTTTTGCCCTAAGAAAGATCTTTGCTTGATATTTTTTTTTTAATTTTTTGACTAGAACGTTACCATTTACACAAAAATTGCCTTTTCGGTTTAAAAATTATATGTTTTCAAACGAATTAAATCAATTTTATTAAAAGGTTATTAAAAGTTTACTGTCCTCGTAACTTTATTACACAATTTCTTATACATTGTTTAAGAAAGATAAACGTCTACAGAAAAAAAATCGAGTTTATCAAAATTAATCAGCCGCAGTACTAAATCTATACAATGTAAATAATAATTATTTTGAGAAATATTGAGATAAATTCAGACAAATACTGGACTAGATATATTCTTTCTCGGAACCGGAAATTACTACAAACAGTATCAACTGTCAATGAGAATATTGTTATAATGGGTTCTCAAAATTATTCCTCATGTGCCTTTTTCGAAAGATCAATTTATTTATTATAAACAAATTGCGGCTTCAGTAAAACCTTATTGTTTTTTATTCCTAAAACGTAACATTTTAAAACATACTTGATTATCTCTTTTACCCTGCCTTGACATTGAATGATTTTCTAGGCGTCCGCTACCGCAGACTTCGGTTGAAGTGTCAGCATACCGAGAATTGTTGACTGCATGATAAATGACGGTCGTTTGTTGTGCGGGAAGAAGATAATTAGTGTTTGTTTGTTTTTTAATTCCCGTAATTAACATTTGTGGCATTCTCGTGTGGCATCGACTCCGTCGACTCGAGTAAAGATGTAATTTCAAGTCGTTATTGAGGGTAATGCACTGGTTTCGAATCTAGAAATTTTTGTTCCGAAACAACAGGAAATTGTACAAGTATCTACATTTTAAAAATGGATCCTTCAAATTACTTATTTTTGAATTGACAAATTTTTTCATTTAGTGGATTGAAATAAGAATTTTTGTGGATAAATAAACAGAGAAGTAATAAATACTAAAATAATTAATTAATGAATTCTACTTTATGTAAATTATTGTGTTTTAAAGCATATAAAGGTAGAAGATGATATATCATGGGTTTTATCAATCCTTGCTTTCTCCTCCGGTTATAGTTACTTGTGTTCCCATCCTTCACGTTATGCATGTTATCGATCATATGAAATTGGTTGAGCTACACAAATGAGAAACGACGAATCGAAAACGATCTGTAACAATTCTCAATATTGTAAAAATCACTGTTTAATTATATTTCATGCTGGCCAAGAAAATAGAAAATGCCATGCTTCAATTTTTCTTGAATAGCTTAAAATTTATAGTCCAATTATTAAATGTGCCTTTAAATCGCAATTATTGTCAACTTGCCTGAATTTCTGATATAAGTTTGTTTGAGGTATGTACATAATAACAATAAGTGACAGTAATTTTCTTTTTCGACCCCCGGAAAGGGGTGAAAAAAGATAAAATAAAGGAGTTTTTCAATATAACTCAAAAGGGGTAAGAGCTTGAAAAAAAAATTGATATAAAAATTATAGAGCATAAAATTCTACAACAAAATGGTCTATTGAAATTAACAGAGTTAGGGAGACTAGAAGTTAAGGGATGATTTCAGAAATTAAAAAAATTATAACAAGCAGAAAAATTAATGAATTTTATAATTTTTTTCAATTTACTCTTAAAAATGTGAGATATTAAAAAAATTTTAAGCGCATCGCGGTTTTGAACTCGCCGATTCAATTTCGAGCAGGCCGAAGCGGCCGCGCTCTCTGCTTAATAAGTACAAAAATTCGACCAATGTTTAATCAAGCGCCAGAGCTCTCCTAATTGACGGATTCGAATTTTTAAAAAAAAAGTTTGAAAGCTTGAGAGCTCTTCTATACATATGTGGTTAAATTTTCAAGTATCTAATGGCCTTGGTTTTTGCTGCGCAAAAATTTGAAAAAATGCAATTTTTTTTTTCAAAATCTGGATTGCAAAATTATTATGCAAAATCTATACAACCGATTTTGATGAAATTTGGTGTGATGATTCTACATAACATGAAGTTTTTTTGAGCCAAGTATAAAGGTCCTATACCCAATTTAAATACCCCAAAAAAATTCCCTAAAAAGTATTGTTTTTTAACCCCATTTTTGCGATTATTTCGATTTTTACTGTAATAATCATGATTCATTCGATTTGTAACTAGTCATGGTTTGTAAAAAATTTAATTACAAACATTTTTTTCCTCTTCCATTTTCGCCTAAAATAAACTCTTTAAAATATACATAATTAAATAGGAAGAATTTTTTTAACATACTGTACTGCCAAAAGTTAAGCCCACGTTTTATTTTATGCGCATAGAAAAATTTTCATTACTAGTGATATTTGAAAGCCAAAAAGCGAAAAATCTCCGTGGATATACGATTCACCCAAATATGGCTTTTTGAAACAGTTACCGTCTGGACTAAGAAGGACATCTAAGTAATCTTCTAAGTTATCGGGGGAAGCATTGTTTATTTTACCATAATTGTGTCTATTTTTGTCGTTATATTTCTTGAGTAACATATTTTTAAAAAACATCTGCAAGTATAATTAATTACTTTGGATACAAAGTAGTGAACTCAAGAAAATTGTAAAATAAATACATCGATACAAATTTTATTTCATTCATGTTTCTAACTATACCCAGAAGCCGTATTGTGTAGGTTTTAGCTATAAATTTTATTGATTTCTGTTTTATTATCCATAAATAAAACAATTAATAGACTGCAGGTGAATATAGAATGATTCGTATGACTGGAAGTCTGAATTATTGTTTTATCTGTACATGTTGATAGTATTTTCATAAATAGTCATCAAACTGTTACAAATAATCAGAAATATTGTGAGGTTCAGTAATTTATATGATTTTGAAAAGCACGCTTCTATAGTTTTGATCTAGTCAATTCCATGTTCAAATTCTCGTTTTTAGTTTCAAAACAAACACAAACATATATGCTGGACAGAATGTTTATAAGAAAATGCCCATATAAAACGAGATACCATAAATTAAAAAGTTGGTCCCTTAGAATAATTCTATTTAAATAGTATATTATTATTTATGCAGTTATCGAAATGTATGAACAAAGAAAATCTTTTTATACTGTAATTAAAAAGTATTTAGTTAAGAAACATTTTATACATCCTTCTGCATATGTAATATATTTCTTTTAATTTAATATTATTACTTCTATCTGTCTTTATTTCCAGGTTGACCAATATTATTCCACACTGCCTTCTGAAGAAGTTCCAAAACTCGGCTCCAAAGGAGAGATGCTTCGCTCCCAACGGATAGTCAGACAACTCCCCAAGCAAGATCTGTCACTAAGCGCCTGCAAATTCGTCGAACCCGAATACGCTAGTAGTTATCAGGTAAATAAAATGCCAATTTTTCGTTCTCCATATCCATACGAATGATGTAGGTATCTTATGTGCTCTCTAATATCTAAAGTAGCAATGCAGAGCTTCCCATCTGATGTATCATCACCTACTGACGTCACTACCAGTGGTTTAATCAGTCTCTAAACGTACATACAAATGAAGCCGGAGCCCGCATTTAAATCAATTAAAATATATATTATTTATTGGCTTTCACATTTTTTTACTCTATTTTGAAGCGATTTAGATAATTCCAACAAAATTAATTTTTTTTTAAATCTCATCAAAGGAAGTCAATGCTCTTCGATGTCAGAAATGGTATGCAAAAGATATCCAACCCCACAGACTCCTAACTGCTGATACAGCGGGAATCAACTACTCCATGAGCTACATGCCCTAACTAGCATTGAATTATCAGACGACAATATCTACGTAGTAACAAATAATTGTCCAAAATAAAAACTAAAAGTGAAATGTCTAAATATAATTAATACAAAAACACATAAACTAATATATTGAAATTGTTAAATAAGAAAAGAAATATTCTGTATTCTTGCTGTCCTATTATCACCCTTGACAAACGCTAATCACTAATTGTAGTCACTCACTAATCACTAATCAATAATTTTAATATATCAGGTATGTATTTTTGCAATGCTCCACAAAAATAATCGAGAAAATTACCCCTGGAGTCTGACTATGTCTGTTATTGTTTTCGGGCTCGCAAAATCCAAATTCGGGGTTCATTTAAACCCCATCACTCCAATATTTTTCATAACCTCAAAAAATAGGCCCAGAAACGCAATAAATTGACCACTTAATCCCAATAACCCCATAACCCCTTAATCCCTTTAATACCCCATAACCTCATAACCTAGTATTACTATAAGTATAAGTAATACACCAATGATGTCCGAAGATTTGACTCATAAGAGTTGATTTGGGTTATGAGGTTATGGGGTTATAGGCTATTAAAGAGTATAGACAACGAATATAGACCTCTTATAGAAGAACGCTCATAGGTTGGGTTAGAAATCTATAACATACTGTACACGTCCACCAAGATTTCGTCGACGATTTCCAACCCTGATCGTTCTTCTATAAGAGATCTATATTCGTTGGTATAGGTTTAAAGCTCAAGAATTTGAGGTTACGGGGGTTTAAGGAGATAAGGGGTTCTGGGGTTATTGGGGTTGAGTGCTCAATGGATAGAGGATTTATTGCGTTTTGGGCCTATTTTTTGAGGTTATGAAAAATTCTGACGTGACGGGGTTAAATGGACCCAGAATTTGGATTCAGCGACCCCGAAAACATATGATAAACATAGTCAGACTCCAGGGGTAAATTTCTCGATTTTTTTTTTGTGGAGCTGTGTTATATTTAGACAATTCATTTAATCATTTTTAGTTCTGAAATTAAATAAGATTTTTTTAAGGCCCTTAACATTTTAAGGGAGCAAAATCTTACTATGGTAACTTGATCTAAATCGGTTTATTTTTATCCAAGGAAGCTATTCTTGAAGTACGACCCATTCGTTTGCGGACATCTTGTATGTTAAGGAACAGAAGTTGACTGGCTTTAGGACAATCGTGGTTTTTCTTAAAAACCATGCGTTTTCAGTACTTCTTTGTGTAAAATGAAATTTTATCTCGAATTTTATAGTATACCTAACATGAATGTAAAACGCTCATAATATGTTACTAGGTGAGGTAGTAGCTAGAGACCTTAAGCGAGATCAAAAACCAACAAAAGGAGCGCATTTAACATCTTTAAATACTTACGATCTCAAATTTCAATACACTTTATGGCAAAAACATGGCTAAAATTTAATTAACAAAAAATCCTCTTTGGCGCTCTGTACCATCAAAGTAAATGACGATATCCCATTGTCTATAGGAAGAAATTATTTTTTATGTTGTATCATCCCCTAATTTTTTACACTCTATTCTCGATCACGCCTGTCTAAAATTATACAGGGTGTTCCTAAATAAGTGTCGCAACGGAAAACTGTATATTTCTCTTGAAAAGAGAAACATTATTTTCCTCTTCCATTTTTCTCTCCGGGCTTTCGTTTTCAAGATACACGGTGTCAAAACTTTTTTTCAGATTTTTGCCAATATCTTAGGAAACGTTTGAACTACAGGACTGAGCTTTTGTACACACATTACCACTATTAATAGCTACTTGTGGCAAATGTTGTTGAATTTCGTTAAACTTGTTAATTATTACTATCTATCTTTCGAATCACAAAATATTTTCGAAACGCTAGCAAAATGTTTGTTTTTTGTTCATAAAATGTCATTTTTCTTGAAAACGGTTGACTTTAGAGCAATGAACCAAGAGAACTCTTTTTGTGTAAAATTCATTGGCGCTTTAGATTTTGCTCTCAAATGTCAATTTTTCCAGTGGCGTAAAAGTTAGGGGGGGGGAAACCCTTACGATACCTTAAAATCTCCAGCACTGGCACTTTCAACGAATTCGAAGGGTGCAAAAAAGTAGCTATAAATAGTGGTAATGCGTGTACAAAAACTCAGTCCTGAAGTTCAAACGGTTCCTAAGATATTGGCAAAAAAATTAAAAAAAAAATGAAAATTTTGACACAGGGTATCTCGAAAACGAAAGCCTGGAGAGAAAAATGGAAGAGGAAAAGAATGTTTCTTTTTACAAGAGGAATATCAGTGTTCCGTTGCGACACTTATTTAGGAACACCATGTATATTACGGCAAAAGAAGGAATATATTAACTAAAATAGGAATTCATTTCCAGAAAAGATATTTTTATAAAATAGATATCTCGGTAAATATATACTGTTTCATATTATTACTCAACCAATGACATCTGCCACCACTGAAGTGACGTCACGGGTATAGACGCTAATGACCACCACGTCATAATTTATCACGGGAATTGTTCGCGGTGTTATTATACCACAGGATAACATTCATTCATTTATCATTTTTCCTTTCAGGACTTCATATCGGGCCGCAACCAGGTGGCCCTGGACGTTGGCATCGCCAAGGCCACACCTCCGAACAGCATGTGCGCAGACTGCTCTAAGCCCATCCACGGCACGCAGATCAGCGTCGCCGCCCCCAGGTTGGGCGACGCCGTGTGGCATCCGGCGTGTTTTAAGGTAAGTTTCCAGGGAATAAACCCCTTATAATTGCGAATAACGACGCGTCGGTCTCCGCGGGGTAATAAAGTTTGATTAGTTCTTGGTGTAATGGTATGTCTAATATTTTAAATCCGATGTTCATTATTTTATGCCGTACGGAGTAGAGTAAGACTGTAGAATCAGAATGGGAAACGAGGGGAATGGGACAAGTCGTAGTAGGCGTTGGATGATTATGGGATGAAGTAACATGATAATGGTGAAAGATTTATAGTGTTGATGAATATTTATGGTTTACAATAAAGAGCACGTGGGGCTCTTGTTTACCTACATTAAAATACCAAAATTTCCATCATAAATTGTTGCTTGTTGTTTGAAAGTATTGGCATACCGAATATAAGTATTGGCATAAGCAAAGTAAAAACATAAATATCTCTACTAGATATTATTTTCTTCAAAAATTTCCCAGATATTAAAAATATTGAAAGTGTATAGAGAGGTCCTCTTATTTTACTATAGTCTGGATATGGAATCTTAGTAAATTTAATATCAAAAGGGAAATTATTTATTTTTCAGAAAATGAATTAAAATTCATAACCGTTCAATTCGATTTCATAAAACTTCAATGTTATTTCAACAAGCATTAAATTTGTTCTAGAGAGAGAGAGGGATTATTTATGTTTTCCATAACATTGGAATAATGCAAATAGTATTTTTAATTTAAAACTGAAACCTGAAAAAATAGCACGTTAATAGTTATTTATTGTATGAGAGTTTTAAGTAGTATTTTATCCACGCAAGAATGTTTAAACGCGAGACCGTAGTTCGAGCGTTTAATATTCTTAAGTGGATAGAAGACAATTAATTAAAACACGAATGCAATACAACGTTTTATCTACAATCACATCACAATCATATTTGTGGAGTCAGAATTATTGGAATTTAATAAAAAAATATTCGCACGACTTGATATTTCTTGCTAGTACTCAATAAAACGTGGTAGGTTTTGTTATACCTACTGGTTGCTATTGAACGTTGTTTATTGTCAATTATTTAATAAACACTTCTATATATCTGAATTTGGTAAAAATGCAAGAAAGTAATTGTGTTGCTGTGGCTGTTTTTGAAGACGCTCAAGAAGCAATTTTCCATTTATTGCTAGCGAAATCCAGGAAACATTACGAAAAAATGTTTGCCGAATTTAACGAATGGAGAGAATAAACGGAGACGAATGACAATAAATGAAAAAGTCATGCTATTATCGTATTTTTTAAATTTGAAGAAGAAATATGCAATTTCATCTATGTGGTCGAAGTATTCGATGTTGAAGGCTACTATAAAGATCTACAAAAATATAGATATTGGAAAATATGTCAAAAAAAGCTGCAGTATTGGAAAGAGCACATATTGAAGAATTTTTTACTGGAGCTTCGGATAAAGAATATTTAATGATTAAGGTAATATCTCTTTACCTTTTCCATATACAGTGAACTTCGAATTATTTTAAGTTGCACTAATAATGGGGTTTTCTGGTGCGTGTCGATGCTCGAATTGACAAATTTTAAAATTAAAGATGTACAAGACGTTGACAGTTACCTTGTTATTTCAATGCCTAACACCAAGACGGACATTTCAAGGAAAAGTACAATTATAGAAGAACGATTTTGCGTGAATGCTGTTGAAAAATGCTGAAAATATAATTCTTGAAAAATGCTGAAAATATATTTCTCTGCGCCCAATTCGCCTAACACAACACACATTCTTTCTAAGATACATCAATCAATAAATGTACTTCTCAGCCTGTTGGTATCAACATATTGGCGAAGGTACCCTCAATAGTTGTTTTATTCCTGAATATCGCAAATCTAGAAGCATATACTGTCCATTGTATGAGGTGCACTTCAACAACTTTATTGGCCAATAAAGGTGCTGATCTTACAACCATCAAATGACATGGTGGATTGAAGAGCTCCTGTCTATATCTAACAAATTTGATATTGTAAGGAAAATCCAAGGAAAATATAGCTGTTCCTTACAAGAAGAGATAAATTTTTCTCAAACTTCACGTTCCGAAAATGATAGCAACAATGCTACAAGGGTTATTATTAACGGAAAGGAGGTTAGATGTGATAAAACAAAAAACGAAATGTCTATTACTATAAATGTAAATGTTAAGAAGTAAATAAATTTAATTTGATTTATTATAGGTTTATTATTTTTTCATTATCCTACTAGTGAAATAAAGCTACTTTATTCCACTAGTGGATAAAGTATCACATTAGACGGTTCATATGTGTGGATAAAAGTCCGATTATAAGGTGATTGTGGATAAAATAATTAATAAAAAAACATTTCCATAAAATACAACAATTTTTTCTCAGAATAGATGATTTTTTAATTTTTTTTTGATACATATTACTAATTTCAAATACAACTAACTATTTTTGAAGTATACAAGGTATTAATGATGTGCTTGGCACTGACATATTCTACTGGTGAAGATAATTGGGATTTGGCATTGCAAAATTTTTTATTCTACAATTCCATAGCAAGTTATAGGGTACTAAAACTTTTATATTTATATTTGTTTAATTTTGATGTTTTTTTTTTAATATGAACTATTTTCCCATGAATTAATGATTTTAAAATATACTCTAGAAACCTATTTACTAGGTGGGTAGGGAACCATTTTAGGAGACAAAATCTGCCACTATCTTTTTTTTTCAGAAATCTTGATCAACAGAAGCAGTCTTGATACAAGTTTTTAAGCTTGTTAGAAAAATGTTATAAATAAGCAGAACACTTGAAAAAGAGAAGACTACCTTTAACATTATCTGTTACTTTCCAGAAATACAACACACACATTTTGTTACAAAAAAAAAATATGATTTTTAGCACCCTGTAACGATAAATGACAAACCCCAAAAATTATTTTCATTAGTAAAGTTTGACAAAACTTATCATTAACACACTATATGTGGACAAGGTGTAGAATTAATAAATGTTTTTAGTGAGTTATATTAAACAACAGGTAATATATTAAATTATTTATGTAATTGATAAGGGTTTTAAGCCAAGACAGATCTGCGGCAAATGTGCTGAAAATTAACACGATCTTTGAGGTGAAAGTATAACTGGTTGCATAAAGCTTAACATTTGTTCTTTATTTAGAATATTTTTAGCAGACGTGACAAAATCTGTCTGTATTGGATTTTAGTTTGGATCGAATTTACAACAAAAAATGGTCACCTTTCTGCTTTTTAATATTTCATGAGCTTGTTTCTGAAAAATAATGTATGAATGAATCTTTTTTGACAAAAATCAAAACAGAATCCACATATTTCAACATTTTGTTTGAAAAAATGGAACATTCCCAAAAAACTAAATAAGTAACATTTTTCGATTGCAACACAATGTATATTTTTGTATCTTTTGCTATGGCATGATCTTGCAATAGTCTATTGATAAAATTCTACAGGTGTTTCTCTGACTAAAAATAGGAAAAAATTGCTTAATTTTTTTTTTTGAGGTATTGGGTGCTAAAGTTTTAGAGATTTTTTTAAATAATCTGTTCAAGTTCATTCTGTTCAAGTTCACTTTTTCAAGGTATGGAATGTATGAATTAGAAATAATTTACAGGATGATACTTCTTTTAGAACCATGAATTATTTTCTAATCTCTCCCAATTTTTTTATTGTGGTGCAACTAAATCTTGAATTTACATTTTTTTGCAAATTTCGTTAACTATGATAGGATTAATCAAAATGTCACATAAAGCATTGTCACATTTTGTATGTAGTCTGTTTGTTAGCTTTAACTTAAGTAAAGCTTTGAAGTCTGCTGACCTAAGCAACCAGTGAGTAGAAATATGTATACCATACCAGGAAAAATGTACAACAAATGAAAATAACTAAAACCACTTCAAAATAAAACGTCGCTCTTATCAAGCAATCGAAACACTTTAGCAAATTTATTATCAAAGAACCACCTGTATAGGGTGCGTAAAATTCCATGTTTTTGAGGGGTCTCATATTCCTCGAAGAAATTGAAAAAAAATTGTAAAATGTCACAGATTCAACTGCATTTCGTTCGTTATCTTCATTCGGTTAAGAAATACAGAGTGTTCTTTTCGTTTGTTTTTTTTTGCGATGTGGATTAACTTTTGATTATTTAATTCTTATTAAATGGTTTTTTTCGTTTGATATATTTTTCTACATCTTCCGGTTTTCCAGTTATAACCGAAATTATTTTTCAAATGTCCTGTGTCCTACAAAAAACTCTTGTTGCTATTTTCTCCGGAAATAAAAAAAATATTTTAGTTCCAGTTTAGTAAGCATGGTTTGGTAGATCTAGATCTTATCGCTGTTACTAACAACACTGGCATAACGTTTTTTGATCCTAAAAATCTTGAAACCTAGTGCACATGAAAGTATGTTCGCTTCTAAACAATGTTTCTAGTTAAATAAATAGATAATTTGTTATTTGTTTATACCATTTTATGTTTTCAAATAGACAAGCATACGATAAAATATCATTTCATAATACTACCTCTCTTTGAAAATACTTATTTTTATATTTATTTCAGTGAATTTGTTATACAGGGTGTGAACTCCATATGAAACTAATAAATTCCAATAAGTGCCAATTCAGTCCAATTGTAATAAATACAATACATAAATTAATACATAATTTCAGTCGGTTGATTCAAAATTCGCCCATGTTTTGAATAGCTACAATTTTTCTAATATAAAAGCTCATATGGCCAAGTTCCTGCCGCCGAATAGGAATATCGACCACATAGAGCAATTCCGAATATATAAAAAGAATTCGCAAACATTTCACCGATGTTTCGAAATTTTTCACTGAAGTTTCTATTTTCTCGTTCGTGAGGCTGTGATAGAAGACCAACAACCAACCTACGTAAATCCGCGACAGTATCATGGATGTACCCAACATAGGGTGGGAAAAATAATACCAAATTGAAGTATATTTTAAAACAGTTACAAATAACTTTTTTGCTATTTATATATACCCTTTTCTAATCTTTAGACACTTTAAAAAAATTTCTTTTAGGTATAAACAATTTTACAAGCGAAAAATTGTACATCCAAAAGTGAAAAACACTTATCTCTTATACGAATAATGACATAGAGAAACGGTTTTCACCATTCAATTTTTTACACCCTATACAATATTATAACGCCCTGAAAAAATTAATCTGTTACTTAAGAAGTGAACTGAAGTGTTAATTTCGTTTATAACGCCACTGTATCCGAAAAAAAAATCATTAGGTACCATATTCTCTTTGTTTTCAGTGCAAAACCTGTGATGATCTTCTCGTGGACCTTGCCTACTGCGTCTACGAGGATAGCATTTATTGCGAAAGGCACTACGCAGAAAAAATGAAGCCAAGGTGCGCCGGTTGCGATGAGGTAAGTGTTGTGCATGCGGTCCCACTTTTTTTACTTAACTTGCAATTATCCTCCGGTAATGACGTCTTCCGGCAGTTCGCAATTTCATCTTGTACAATGTTGGCTAATTGGGCTATTAACACTTTTTTTTGTTCGAGAATACCGATGTTATTTTGTCGGTAGGATCGCTGATATGTGTCGTGTTTGGGCGAATGGGCTTTGGAGGCATATCGGCTTTATGATCAGGATGGGATTACGGGTGTTAAAAGTTCGATTTATCGAAAAATAAAATGCTAAGTGTGAAATGCCAAGGTGCCTGCCAATCCCGAAAATCTGATAATGATTGGGTTGAATTTAAAAATTATTGTAATAATATGTAATTTAAATTGACAGGTGAAAAAGATGGCGCATAAAAAAAATAGACAAGCAAAGTACCTGCTACTTCATGATACGCCTAAAAGAACTACTCATGAATTTTCAAATAGTAATAGTCCAGACGGTATCTGTTTCAAAGAGCCCATATTTGGGTGAATCGTATATCCAGGGAGATTTTTGGCTTTTTGGCATTAAAATATAACTAGAAATGAAAATTTTTCTATGCGCATAAAAAAAACGTGGGCTTAACTTTTGGCGGCATAATATGTTAAAAAAAATCGAAAAATGTCATATTTTTCTTCATATTTAATTATGTATCTTTTCAAGAGTTGATTTTATGCGAAAATAGAAGTGGAAAAAAATGTTTGTAATTAAATTTTACAAAATATCACTAGTTACAAATCGAATGAATCATGATTATTATTGTAAAAATCGAAAAAATCGCGAGACATCGATTTAAAAAAAATCATCAAAATCGGACCTCTAGAAGCTAAGATATTAAAAAATTTTAAGCGCGTCGCGGTTTTGAACTCGCCGATTCAATTTCGAGCAGGCCAAAGCGGCCGCGCTCTCTGCTTAATAAGTACAAAAATTCGACCAATGTTTAATCAAGCGCCAGAGCTCTCCTAATTGACGGATTCGAATTTTTAAAAAAAAGTTTGAAAGCTTGAGAGCTCTTCTATACATATGTGGTTAAATTTTCAAGTATCTAATGGCCTTGGTTTTTGCTGGCAAAAATTTGAAAAAATGAAAATTTTTTTTCAAAATCTGGATTGCAAAATTATTATGCAAAATCTATACAACCGATTTTGATGAAATTTGGTGTGATGATTCTACATAACATGAAGTTTTTTTGAGCCAAGTATAAAGGTCCTATACCCAATTTAAATACCCCAAAAAAATTCCCTAAAAAGTATTGTTTTTTAACCCCATTTTTGCGATTATTTCGATTTTTACTGTAATAATCAGATTCATTCGATTTGTAACTAGTCATATTTTGTAAAATTTAATTAAAACATTTTTTTCCTCTTCCATTTTCGCCTAAAATCAACTCTTGAAAAGATACATAATTAAATAGGAAGAAAAATATGAGATTTTCGAATTTTTTTAACATATTGTGCCGCCAAAAGTTAAGCCCACGTTTTTTTTATACGCACAGTAAAATGTTCATTTCTAGTGATATTTGAAAGACAAAAGCCAAAAATTTCCGTGGATATACGATTCACCCAAACCAGAACAGATACCGCCTAGGCTATAACTGTTTTTCAATCATTTTATTGTAGTTCTCTATTAAACTATATAATAAAATTTGAAGTCACCTGTCTTGGTTGCAGAAACCTATGGAACAGAAAATTTAATAATAATTATAAACTAATCTGTAAATTATACTAATAAAAATAGATTTTTTTAAATCTATTTGTTTTACGTCATCCTAGTTCTGCACAGCACAGACTCCAGGAGAGGAGCAAACCCTGGGGAAGATATGCCTTTCTATACAAATATCGACTAAATCCCTGGATGGTTCCCCATCTAAATCCGAAAGTGAGATCAAGATTAGCTCTATTAGTATAAAGATAAAAAGCGGTAGTCCTATATTGAACCAGTGGGGAACTTCATTGCTATGTTTTACCTTGCCTCCACGAAATAATTTATTAATCATAATTTCTAGTTTTATTTTTCATCGAAAGACTAAAATATTTTCACTGAATTGCTTTCAATAGGCTACTAGCCGATTTCCAACAAAACAACGAACGAGCTTCAAGCATTTTCGCGCATTATTTCCAATTTCCACTAAAGTATCCTTTGACGGTTAAAAGTAATGGGCACTTCTCGTCGAGAGTTAAAGGAATGGTGATTGAAGTGGAATCTATTGGTTTTCATCATACTTTCTTTTCAAATTACTTTGCTGCATTCTTTCCAGTAAATGATTCCAATTTGGAATTTAGGTAATGCCATTTACTAAAATAACTTTTTACTTTTCGTTTTCTGATATAATAACAAATAAGAATACTTGTAAGAGGGAAGGGGTAGAAAATCAAAATAAACACTATTTTTATGTCTTACATTCGTGTAACTCTCTTACGAGTTTGACATCCAGAAGTAAAAGGACATGCATTTACAATTTTCTTATCTTTCTTCTTCTTAGCTAGAAATCTGACATGCCCGTATTGTTCTCGGGTTAGGCTCTGTGGGATCGAATACGCTATCAGACCGCTTAAGCCCACCCCGATGATCACCTCAGACTATAATATTCCTCTGAGACGTTTCGTAATGGTATCCGGTGCTTCCAAATGTTTGCAGTGAAATTAGTCAAGGAAATAAAGCACTGAACCTCTGAAATCTGTGCAGTAAGATGGATCGTGATGCGGTTTTTTGCATTCGATTCGTTAGAGCGTCCAGAAAGTTTGTGACCCTATGTGATCAATGAGAAATGAAAATTGCATCGGTGCATAAGAAAAATGCATTTTTAAAATTGCATCTGGAAGAGTTAAAATATGAAAAATTTATAACTCGAAAAATATTGACGGAAATGAGTTCAATTTTGCTACTCGGGGGTTTTTGGGGTCGCTGAACACGAATATCACGACGGCAACGGCCTCCGAGGTACCTAGTGCCCCAGGGTGGCCGGTTTTCACGTCGTCTCCTGGAGTTTTGTGGAAATTCGTTATAAACTTAGCCGAAACTCGTTACCTGGGTTTTTTTGGGTAAATATCATAACTGTGTTTATTTAATACAGCAAGTGACCCATTCTGTGCCATAAATCCAGAGATATATTACATTCTATTGCAGTTTATAGTTTGTTTTTTAAAAACAGGTTTGTTTTGTTTAAAACAGGTGTCCACATTTACCCCAAAAATTAAATGCTTTGGGGTAAATACGAACACTTTCGAGGGGTAAATGAAGACACGTCCCATGGTCTCAAAAACCCCGAGATAACGAGTTTCGGCTAAGTTTATAACGAATTTCCACAAAACTCCAGGAGACGACGTGGAAACCGGCCACCCTGGGCACTAGGTACCTCGGAGACCGTTGCCGTCGTAATATTCGTGTTCAGCGGCCCCAAGAACCCCCGAGTAGTAAAATTGAACTCATTTTCGTCAATATTTCAATTCAATTATAAAAATGCATTTTTCTTATGCACCGATGCAATTTTCATTTCTCATTGATCACATAGGGTCACAAACTTTCTGGACGGTCTAACGAATCGAATGCAAAAAACCGCATCACAATCCATCTTACTACACAGAATTCAGAGGTTAGGCCGTTTTTAGTGCTTTATTTCCTCGACTAAATACTGGCTAAGGAAGTACAATGTAAGTCTGTAAATGGCGGTGACCAGATACGTAGGCCACGGAATAACAGTCCTAAAAAAATAAAGATTTAATTGTCTGGAAAGTCTTCTCGCACTACATTAGGTCATAACTTCCTTCTAGTGCTAGATCCACTTATTCTTATACCATTGTAATAGTAAGAGAGCATTCCATTCAAACACGTAGTATTCTAATAAAAAAATCCTATAGCTGAAAAAGTGACAACGATACAATTACTCTCATCAACTGGACCATCTCCTTTTACCTCAGGATATTTTTGACGTCAACCAGGTAATCCATGTAAAAATTATATGGCGAGTGTCATTAAAAAAACATCCAATATCCATGCAATTTACTTGATATGAGTAGTTTTAGAGAAGTCCTATTTTATTTAAACTACGAAACAAAGGTAGCATTCTTTAATAACATAAGATTTTCGGGTAAATTTCCTAAGTGCGAACAAGGAAAATGAACGATGTAGATATGAAAATAAACGCATAAATCAGAATAATTAATGTTAACGTAGCCTCTTACTAAAAAAAATCTTTGACTTCTTTATATCCATTTGGAAACCATCAATTTCATTAAACATACCGGCAAAGTAATGATACAATGTGTATGTATTAATAGCAGATTCGAACGTATTCAAAATGTGGTTTATTTTAACAGCAAATTATTCACTTTTTTATGTACTTGATTAATGTACACAATCATTAATTATATAGGAACTTAGACGTAAATAACCACACAGTGTGTTGTTCTAAAAATAATAGTTATTGGGTAATACATTATATTATTTATGGCAGTTTTTTTTTCATTTTGATTGAACACGGAAAGCAAATCGAGTTACTTATGAATTTTTATATACCAAATGAATATGAAATTAAAAATATTTTTAGCCATTTTTGCATTTTTAAAAATATGATATTTACTTTGGAACGTGGGCATTATATGTTACCTTACTAACCCAATTTTTAAAGCAACTCCCACTGTAGTCAAAACATTTATTATACACAGACGCCTAAATCAAGCGCGAGCCACATGTTTCCCATTATCTAATAGTTATTAACTACTTAAATTAAATGCCTATTGTGTAGTAGGCGACGGATTGGAAAAACAATGACTAAGGATTGAAGTCATCTTACGCCCTCTGCGATGATTCTGTTTTTCATTATTTTAAATTATCGCTAACCATTCAAATGTTCACCCACTTTGAGATAAAATGGGAGCGCGTAGTACTATAGCACTTCGGGAATGGAAATGGGATGACGTGCAAGGTCGAAATTTTTAGGTTAATATTTGGAATTCAAGCTGTGTCAGCGGTTTCCAAACGAAACGAAGATAGCTAGCCATAATTTCAGTGGATTTATAGAGAAATATTTGTATTCTAAAATTGTTAATCTTTTTACCTAGACACATGAATGAATAAGATATTTTTTTTTTCATTTTAAATATTAACAGGTATTTATTTGTTAAAGAAAACATATGTACCTATAACTATAATAATAATTGTATTCGAATTATTATAATTTAGTATTTTTAATATTGTCAACGTCTTCACTGTTTTATAATTGAATATGAGTTTTTAGTATTACCTATGTTCAATTAATTATTCAGTTTGTAGTACATATACTTAGTCACTTATTGCTTTTCAAAGAGTATGGTACCTACCTATTTAAAATGCTAGAAAAATACTCATTCGTCCATAGCACTTTGTTAATAAAATTACAATTCGCTACACTTTGATTTTGAAACCAAAATTCAACACACCTGGGGGAAATCAGCTGTTTCGCTTCAACGTTCGAACGCTCTGAACCGCCGCCGGTATGTCATATGTATGTCATAGAATGTGTTGCGAAGTAGGGCACCAAATTAAGGGGAGTTAAGGGTAAATTTGCTTATTTTGTAATAGGTCGAGTAAATTTTTTTTTCGATTTTCTGTCTTTATTAGGCGTGGTTAAAATTAATTATATTATGACTTAATCACCGTATATATGTTCAAGTACAACAAGAAAATGAACCAACTAATTCAATGTCAGCATTTATCATTAATTTATCGAACTGCAATAACAGCATTTATAATAAACAGTTTAGTTAGAATAAAATTTCAAAAGTTAATACAATCTTATGATACCAAAATACGGCATCATAATATATCTATTATAATACACCAGCATTAAGTTCTTTTGAGACCTACTTTAAGAAAAACCCTCAATATATTATTATGTATTCTCACATTTTGAGAACCACTGACGAAATCGTCTGTTCGACTGACCTTAAGGTTGTCTGTTTGTCATGTAGGGAAAAGGCGTTTTCTCTCTACATTTTCGAATAAATTGATGAAATTATTACAAACTAAAAAATTTTGAATTCAGAAGAATTTATAAAATGAAAATCGACTATTTGAATTGTTGTTTTCTCAGTAATGAACCCGTTTTGAATCAGGCGTTATTCACTTGGGAACTTTATTACTAAGCGTTATCGACATTGTCCCATTATAAAACGACATTCCAAAGGAGTTCCCCTCGTCAACATTACTTGATTTTTTTTTACGTAACGGCAGCGCATACGATTCTATTACTCATCATCGAGCGTACGAAATCTCGCTCCTAATACGGTGGAACGTTGGACCATAAACTCAGACCAATCGATAAAATAACTCGTTAATATTGTTAGGAGTGTATCATGTACAGGGTGTCTAGTATATGATATGACATCTGCATCTTCATGCTTTTGTTAAAATCCGCGCATTGTGCTTTTTGAAATGTTTAATTGCAGTGACAGACAGCGCATTGTGGTTACGTGAATTTCCGGTATGTTTCTTCATTCGAGGCGTTCCTTCTACTGAAAATTCCACATAATTTGCGCACAGTCTCACCTACACACTCTCCGTACATGTAACGAATCTTCACCCGTTCATCTGTTGTATAGAGCTCCATTTTGTCTAACCGCAACGTCATTACTACAATGTGTAACTCTGCACAGTGCTGCCAGCTTTTCGGAATGAAAATGGCATACAATTCAAATCATGTGTTACTTTTGGGACACCATGTATTTATGTTGGAAATATTGATAAACAACTTAAAAATTGCCGATATCTTCGCAAACTAAATAGAAACCTTTTTTGATTAAAATTTAGCATACAACTTGAAATATACTAATTTTGATTTTCAATTTTTAATCATCATATGATGTTACAATGTGTACACATTTACACCAGACACCCTGTAGTTTCAACCATCTGTTAAATTCATATCTAAGTCATGATGCAGCCCGTATGAGATAGTTCGGATTCGAAAACAGTACGTTTGCAATTTGCATAAAGGCAATTAGTTCCTATTAGTTTCGTGCATTTCATTGCTATACGGTCGTCTCAGGAATGTGCGAACGATGATTACTAATTGTTTTAAAAGTTATAAGTACGTATTTTGCTTTATTTCACACGTAGTTTCTGTGCACGTCAGTTTTAAAACTTTCCCATTCATTACCCTATAGATAAATCTTAATTCACACGAATATATATTCTCCAATTCGATTATCTAATCATTATAAGCTCGCATGTGCTCAATTACGAGTCTGCTGGTTGATTTTAACGTCTCCGTTATTGCATATTTGCCCCGGTTGTGTAATAAATCTGGCACGATCTAGATCGGTACATACGAGTGTGGCCGGGAATTTTTGATTGAGCACATTTATACTTCTGATAACTATATAACGTATTGCCGTTGATAATATTTCGTTTCTAATGTACCATGTGTTTGACTTGGAAGTTCTATTACGACTGCCTGGCTAGTTTAAAAGCACTAGGCAAAAGACACTCTTGTTTGATGGTGAAACATTTTTGTAGGTCTGTAAATGTACAATTCACCTTATTTTCGTCATTCTGGGATATCTTGATTGTTATCAAAGAAAGATGCAGTTTTTGAGTTTCTTTCTCACTTTTTGAGAATTTTTATATTAGAATGAATGTTTTTGTTTCATTTTCATTTAAATAAGTATGTTATTTGATGTAAGATGATGTTTTAAAAAGCAAAACACTAAAAATTTTTAAACGTTTATTTACCTCACCAAAGTTTTTTTTTCTCACAGCCAGTTATAATACCATTAATTTCCGTTTAGTGGTGTATATTCGTTCATAATATCATTAATTTTAACCACGTAATCGGAATGCCAGCCATTATTTACTCAACCATTTAAAAAATAAGCAAATTAGCCCTTAACTCCCGACAATTCGGCGTCCTACCTCGAACGTTGAAGCGAAACAGCTGATATCCCCAGTCACCTTGAATTTTGTAATTGGTTTCAAAATCAAAGTGAAGGGAATCCCAACTTTATTAACAAAGTACTATGAGTGAGTGTTTTTTTGAACCGTACCGTCATTTTAAATAGGTAGGTACCATACTACTCTTTGAAAAGCAATAAGTCACACAATAAGGTATACGTACTACAAACTGAATAACTAATTGAACATAATACTAAAAACTCAAATTCAATTATAAAATATAGAGAAAATGTACAATATTAAAAATTCTAAATTGCAATAACCTAACATTCGATATCAATTACAATACATTTGCTTTTATTAACAAATACATAAGTATTATTATTTAAAACGTAAAAAAACATTAATTTTTGTGTCTAGGTTAAAAAGCCTTTTTTTATCGTTCATTGTTAAAAAAACAGTAAAAGCTAGGTTAGTGACCGAATTCGGTAGGTCAAGAATCACTCTCGATAAACCTTTGTAAGTCAGCGGTCAGCCGCACAGTGGGAAATATTGGCAACATTCTCGCCACTCGCCAATTTTCATCGTCTCGTGATTTTTTTTTAATCTCGTGGTTAATCTGAATTTTCATATTCCGGTGAGGTTTTTTCGAAAAACCCCTTTTTTAATGCTTATGGAGCGCCCCAACCTCAATGTCGAAGAAAAAATGTTTAACGATATTGATTGCAGAAAAAAAATATTTAAAAAGTATCTGCTATTAATAAAATTGATTATTATTATGACCCTTGATGATATATCTGATGTTGTTTTTTCTTCAAAAACCTAACCTCAAAATATATCATCAAGGGTCATAATAATCAATTTTATTAATAGCAGATACTTTTTAAACATTTTTTTCTACAACTGAACATCGAGTATTTAAAAATTTTTCCTTCGACATTGAGGTTGGGGCGCTCCCTAAGCACTAAAAAAAAGGGGTTTTCGAAAAAACCTCACCGGAATATGAAAATTTAGATTACCACGAGATTATTAAAAGAAAATCACGACGAGACGATGAAAATTGACGAGTGGCGAGAATTTTGTCCAATATTTCCCACTGTGAGCCGTCCCAAAAAGAGTTTAAATAATGATTTGAAAATATTTGTTCAGCATAAATATGCATTTTATTTTTTTTATCGGGTATTCGTATTCTACACATTTCCCCCTATCTTCCCTTAAAATTTATGACATTATGACTGAATCACCCTGTATATATTTTCGGAAAGCGCATAGCATTTTCTTTTAACTAGGCTATGGCTAATCATGGTTTCCATTAAAAAAATATAACTTCGAAAACCGTTAGAGTTAAAAAAATAAGTTAGCCACTGAATTGCGTGAAAAAAAATATGTAAGATAGTGTCAACGTTTTGTTAAAAATCGCCTAGCTATCATCGGAAACATAAAAATTTTCAATTTTTCGTATGCATTCTCAAAAATTTAATAACAACGAAGGTGCATGACGTTGAAATCGATGCGTAAAAATAAAGTTTTTGCTTAATCTTTTCTAGCAGATTTACTTACAATTTATCAACTAGTACGATATTTACTTTGATATTTCGTTGCGTTTAAATAATTTAACGACTAGTCACTACCATTGGCAGTTGTTGGCACTGCCATTTAGGCCACGGAATTAAACCCTATCGAATAACCAATGTATATAATGAATTTTTTTCGCCTGTTAGTATAAGAATTCCAATGTAATATCATAAATAATATCTTTATTTTATAAATATTGCTTGTTGATATAAAATTTTATATATTTAGAATTTCAAGCTATCAAATTATTTTGGATCTTTTCTTGGGCCTTTGCCTCCTGTAACAGTGATAGTATTCTATTATTCCTAGATATTATTTTAACTAGCAACTAATTATTTTTAGCAAATTCATGTTATTATTTTTTTCGCTTGATGAAACAGTTAAGTTTTTCGACATGACAGTTGAACCCCTGCTTCCTTTCAGTTAAAATTAGAACTAAACGACACATATAATATTTAGAACAATTAACAAACATTTAGTGTATATACATTAAGTTAAATGACTTTATTTTCGGTCATAATTTAATATTTTTTGGCAGCTCAAATAACTGGCCGATGTACCAAAGTGTAGCTAGGCATGCCAATATATAAATGGGGCGACGGATATATAAGTGTGTCCTATGCGTCAAAATAATGCGGTAAAAATGATTTAAAAGCCTTTGAGATGAGTAGTAATGTTCTGGTATTCTTGTCCAAAAGAATTGTTGCAAAATTGCGGAGAAAATTGAACATGGAAAATTTGCAGTTATTGGTATAAAATATATATACATATAAAGAAATAATATGCCATATACTCGACCAAGCAAAGCGTCAAACTCACGAACGACAATGAATTACACACCCAACCTCCCTCAACAAATAACCTGGATTGTTCGCCGGCACTCCAGGCCGACAGGGCAGGCATTAGGGTGCCGCTAGATATGTATCGAATAAATTGATCGATGCGAAACTTCAGATCACAGGCAGACATGTACATGCTATTGTACAATGACGCGGATAGTGGGATAGTGAAATAGTTGATGCTTCGTCACCATTAGTAAAAATACCATCTATTAAAAACTTCGACTTAGATATGCGCCTGTGACCTCGGTAAATATTGAACGGTCCTAGTAGTTGTTTAAGGAGAGAACTAGGCCACTTCAAAGTCACACCATTCGGAACTGACACCAGGTCTAAAGCAACCGTGGCAATGATGTCCTCCAAGCTCATGCTGAAGTAGTGTTAGTGGTGGCGGGACGTCAGAGGGGGGGAGCGGGATACGTTCATGCTTCAGCAGGTTGCCGCCGCTGGTGCTCTTGCGCTCACCTAGTGCACATTGTCGCCTCTGATCTCACACTCCTCGATGATGAGGACGACCTGCTGGTCATTTTCGACTGACCCAATCTCTTTTTCTGCAATTCCGATCCCCCACCCCTGCCACCACTGACTCTTCTTCAGCATGACCTTGGAGGACATCATCGCCATGGCTGCTGGAGACCTGGTGCCAGCTACGGATGGTGTGCCCTTGAAGTGACCTAGTTCTCTCCTTAAAATACTACTAAGAGCAGCTTACAAAATTAAAGTGAGAAAATGTGAAATAATGTAGAAATCTCTGTTAATTTATTATTATTTTTTTGAGGGGAATCCTGAGATACTCTGTAAAAAAATCGGTGTGAGTGAAAGCAATAAAGGTTCGGAGTGAATCCAAATACATTTTCACTCAATATTGGATATTTTGATCATTTTACTCATTTGTGATTATATTGAAACTAAAACTGAGTACTTTCACTCAATTATAGGTACTCCTTAAATAATTTCTTCACGTAAACTCGTATTTGGTGGACTTGTACTTAAATCAGAGTAAATGTCCTCTTTACCGAGTGAGTTTAAATGTATATTAATTTCGAGTAATTTGAATGGCGCCCTGAAGATGGCACCACTTACATATTCTATAATCTCAACCACAGTTGATAGGGGCCCGTTAGATACTCCAGAAGAGCTTGATGGCCAGGAGAACAGGCCTTAGCTCTCAGCTGGCGGATCTCAGCCAGGACAGAAAGAGGCTCCCGCGAAGTAAATTAATTTCAACACTGTATATCCTAATTAATCATTTATGAGTGATTTCTTTTTGCACACAATATTTAGTTAATTAAAAACCAAGTCTGAGTAAAAAATGACTCAATAATAGTTAAATTTAAATCATATCAGAGAAAAAATCTACTCTAAATTGGTTTTATATACTCGGAATAGAGTCATGTCGCTCAATTTATAGTTAACATTAATTCGGATTTGAGTAAAACTCACTCATTTCTGATGCAATAATTTCACTCAGTTATACTCATACTAATATAGTGAAAATTTTATTCAATCAGGTATGGACAGAAATTAATACATTATTGAGTAAAATTGAGAGAAATTTTTGGCAGTGTAGAATTATTTCCAGTGATAATGGCAAAGCTTATTCAGGATGTCACAATATCCCATGTCCATGGAAATACCTCAATTTCTTGCGATCAAATTAAGCAGATTTAACTAAACATACCTTAGGCTAAGTCCTAGTAGTTACAAAGTTGACAAAAAAAAACTGTTTTTATTTTTAAATAACTTTGAAGAATAATGTAATATTTTATTGAAATTATTATTATGCTGCGCATCGTTCTCAAACAATGCAGTGCCGTTCTTATTTTTTACCCCTATCTTCAAATTGAAGAAATTCGAGAAAAAACAGTTATTAAAATATTTTTCCATAGCCAAAATTCGTCTTATAGTCTCTAATAGCGGAGTCATTTAGCTGGTTAAGCTGTAGTAATGGCTGGTTTAAATTAAAAAAATTCCAATTATGTTCTCTATTTAATTTATTGATTAAAATATTGGTTTAACTCTGTTTTGGCAAATTTGCTTTGTATCTCTTTAATTTCTATGCACGCATCTATTTTTAAAGGAAACTTCACCAATACTTTTGATTATCGCCTCATTCCATCGGTTTTCCTTCCATTCAATCGCAAGTTCACTCACACCAAATCCGTGATCCAATTGAAAGCACCAGCTTTACTACCTCGTCAAGATAAACCGAATAACCTCTATTTATAAAATAATCTCGTACGGATGCCGTTAACCCAATACCACTCAGGATAAGTGGCATATCTCTCCGAACACGTGGATTCTAATAACTTAGAACCTGCTCTGAATAATCGACAGTTATTAGATGCGAAAAATATTAATGTTTATCGGAGTTAAAAATAACTACCCCAATTTCACTTAGATCTGATTAAAGATCCAGTATCGTCGGGTACTTTACTGGCTGTACCTCACGTGCTGGGAAAATATACATCAGACGTACCATTTTCATATTGCACGTGGCCCTGTTAACAGTACACACTTGAATGTGTGACTATAGTGCGTGAGTCAATCACCAGTTTTACTTTTATTTGGTGAGTGCTGTTCCTATTTGAATTTATTATACATTTTTAATAAAATAGGTATGTTCTGAATCATTGTCTAATTGTTGTTCCTGGAAATTTTTTGTTGTGTCATTTAATGACAAACTAATTCGGTAATTATCATTAGCTCATCCAATGTCTTGTACACTATAATTGACAATCAGTGTGTTTTATATAAAAAAAAAATAATAACATTTATTCGCATTACACTAATAAAACATCAAGGCCTTCTCCTAGTTAACTTTGGTGATGGTAATCTGTAATGTAAAAGTGATGACAGTTTCGCATGAAGTACGAAAGGTTTGTCAATTGTAATGCCAAAGAAAAAATAATATGCTATAAACTATCGCCATTAATTTCACATACTTTGAGGACTGACTAAGACAACGCACAGGTGTGACCTACTGTGTCTCACTTTCATTATTAATTGTTCAAAACTCAAGACGATGGATTCTGTTTAATGGCATGCACACACGTACCTACCTGCCACTTTATTATTCATGAGTTCGTAACACCTGTACGAGCGCGGTTTGTAAGACATTGCAATTCGTGTGTAAATCGAAACAGAGATATTAATTGCGAGATATATGAACGTCGTTAATTATATCCGGAGAATGAGTGGTTGGTAGCGTAGGTATACAAAATGACAATGCAAATCTAAATAGTCGCATGGATTTTTGTTTGGTTTTGATTCATATGGAGGTTGTAGATGAAATACATATTCGACTTTTTCACGAAATGTCCAAATTCCATAATCGTGGTGATTGCGTGAATAAATAAAAATACGTATTATTTATACAATAGAAAATACGACTAACTACAAATTGTGTCACACATTACCAATAAATTGAATTTAAAATATATTTAGACTTCATTACAATTTTGTTAAATACAGGGTGTCCTAGATGGAGGTATTTCTGACAAAAACAACCAGCAAAATGGAGTGTATATAATTAACTTATTCGATGATACCTTTGCTGCAGGGGGTTGTTTATTTATTTATTTTTCTTCTCTATGGAGGTATATCGGGGTCCGAGGGAAGTGAGGATCGCAGGAGGGGTCCTATGCTTTTCTTATGGGACTAAAACCCGATACCAACTTGAAAAAATTAAATTCTATTGAAATTATTTGCGATAAACATTATCTATATAGCAAAGAAATCTACTCATATGCACATACCATACATATTGAAAATTAACAACATAAAAATATCATATTTAAGTAGTTTTAAATTATATTTAATGAACGCATAAACACTATGTAGATGTGGCAACAGGGCTAATAATCGAGTGCAGTTGTACACACTGCGATCCTACAGACCTCGGACATCGGAGATACTGTGTGTCAAATTCGAGTAAAGATGCGTACGCGTTCAAAAATGTATTGTGTGTAAACTATGTAAAATATAATTATTATATGTATATAGCAAATATATCGTATTATCCTCGCGAAGATTTGTATCCTTTATTTAAAATCTGTAAAACATGCAAACTGGTAAAACAACGAGAAAATAATTATGTTAATTTAGTTACAAAGAAATGAAATGCCACTCGCGCCCATCTCTAGTTCAAGTCAAAGAAAATGTTAGATGCAATTTTGAAGGTTCTGTGATATAAATTACATTATTACTCACTGTTCGTGTTTTTCATCTCTATTTTAGTAATGTTACAAAAGTTTTGCAACTATAACTAATTTTTTAGATATAAAGTTTGCTGAGAAATATTTATGTTCCTTTGTTATTCTGTACAAATGCTTTTATCTCAAGTATTACTAATTATATTGATCAAGTAAAGAAAACTTTATGTAACCATAAATATTGCTGGGTACGGATTATGATGTTTTTATAAATCATTAAATTATCAACTGTATTTTTTATTCCAATAAATATATTACAGCTTCCTAGTACTTTTTTAATTAATCTAGTTTTTTAAAAACATTACAAAAATCATCTGTTGTAGATAATTTATTGTTGATAACAATGTACATGGGATTTAGGAAAAATATATATGTTTGAAATCAATTTCGTTTTTATCAAGTCTTTCAAATGTATTCCCTCCTTGCTGTCAGCTGATTGCGACGTTGCCACATTAATCCTCAAGTCAGACAGAAATGCAATTATTGGTTTCTGTTTCTAATTAATACAGCTGTACTATGTTCAAAACTTACATTAGTTTTACATCAAAAATAATATAATATTGTGTACTATCTATGGAAAAATTTTCTTTCACAATTTCTACATTTTTTTCTCAGTTATGGGCAAAAAAAGAGCCGCACTGTCCATCTTCGCCATATAAACCTATGTTAAAATAACAACTTTCAACAACAATATCTCAAAATCTAGATAAAAAAAAAAAAAAAAAAAATGACGCACAGAGGGAGCACTGGGTAATACGCTATATAAATTTCAAGTACATCTGTGCATTTTAGTAAACCCGATATACCTCCTTAAGTCTAAGTCCTTTTTTGTGTTATTGACAGTTTTTTTCTAAGATTTTTGTTGAATTTGCTTGAAGAAATTTTATAAAACGAAAATTATACTAAAGAGCATGATCTTAGTTTGATTTAAAAATGTATTTATGTATGTTGACGATCATTAAAAACTACAAATATTTAACCAGAAAAACAACCAATTCAAGATTAGTTTAAGAATAATTTACAATCAGAAATATATTTTTTGGACACGTTTCGAAAATCTGTTTTCGTCTTCTGAACCTGTTCTGACTTTTCGTTTAAGTTACTTTTGGCAATTTAAATTTGTTTGCTTTATTAATCGTAAGCCTGAAATATGTAAAAAAATGTTACATTCATCATTCGTTCTCTGTTCTATAAATCACGAAGTGAAACAGTAGCCTAAAAAATTCAAAAGGAAAAATTGTTATTGTAAGAAAACACGATTTCCGCACGACACTAAACATACGCGAAATTAAGAAAAATGAAATTTGGCAGGTTTGGGGGAAGACAATATGCCCGATTACCGGCGGTGTCTGGCGGGACTAGGAATCGTAAGGTTATTTTTAGATTTCATTCAAAAGACCGATCGATCCAAATCACGCAAAAATTATGCGAATGTGACTAATATCATTTACAGGAATCGATAATGGCTCTCGACAGATTTATTCTGGCCACAGTACAATTTGTGTTTTAAAATGATGTTATTTTGTTTAAGCATGAAGTTTGGTGAAAATAAACAACATAGTTGTAATTTGTAGTAAAGATAAACTTAATTTAGAACCAGATGCTCATTATATTTTTATGTATCAAGGTTTATTTCAATTTGAACAAAATAATAAAAAAAAATTCAATTATCTACCTATTTAGGCTAACTCTACCATTCAAAGAAAGAAAACTGTTATTAGACTCACGTGAACAATTCTTTTAGTCAGAATTTGAAACTGTGCTGAATTTTGACAACAAAAATACGCTTACCTACTTAGTTTAGAATTCCTGTAATGAAGCAAAAAGGAATTTCTATTTTTATTTTCTGATACCTACTCAATATTTGAAAAAAATTAAATCTATGTTGTAGTAAAATACGAATAGTTTCAGATTGCGAAACGGTGACATTTACACCTCTTCACCTTTTTAAAATTATAATTTACTGCCGCAAGTCGGCCGTAATAAACTTTATTGTAATTATTTGGCTCCCCGTACTGCATTTTATATTACAAGATCATGTAGGTGTTTTTCTAACTTAAATTCGAGTATGAATCAATCCATCTTGGATTTGTGATTGGATTTTTATTAATAGCCGTTCTAAATACGTGGATGATGTCCCATGTTCATGTAATTCGTATTTCAAGGATGGTCCACTCAAAACCCAATTAGTACCTGCGAAATTTTATTGGAACATTGTGTAAATGGCAAGGTAAAAATGTACACACATGAAATTTCGAGTAAACAAATTTATCACTTGTCACAAATTAGTTCTAGAACAATTTATTTACTTCCAGTTTTTCTGTAATGGTACGATACTTAATACAATTTTTTTGTTTGTTAAGTCCACGCAGACTATTCGAATTTGGTTTTCCAAGTTAAAATATGCAATGGAGATTTAAAATGAATTAATTAGAATCACCTCTAAGCAAATATTTTTAAGTGACATTACTTCAGGTATTTTATTTTAGGAGTAGGTACAAGCTCTTATAAGTTTTTTGTCTCTTGTAATTTTCTTGTATTTGTAACTAACGAGTTTAGCGTAATTAATAATTTTATTAATCAACGTATTTTTGATACAAATCCGATTTAATTGTCATAGAAAAATTGATTTATTTAATTTTCAGGATATTTTTTTAATAAATGTTTTCATTAATTTTTACTTTATATTTCTGATATTTTAATATGCAAATTTTAATTAACCAAAAAAAAAAATGAAAAAAAAATCTGTTGCAAATTTTACTTGAATCAAATTTTATTTGAAAATAGGGAAGTATATTAAAATATCGAAATCCTGAGTATCCTGTCTGCAGTTTCTACCAATATTCCGATTTTTTTATAGATGGGCAGATAAGAAAAAAATATTGTGATGGTTCTTGCTCTGACTGCGATATTGTCAAATAACAATGCCAGTACCTGATTTTATTATTTTAAATCAAACTCGTAAGGCGTTGTCTAAGTATATGTCACACATTCAAGACGTTCCTTGGGTCATTTTAGATCAGAAAGTCCTTAAGGAAATTTAGAACCTAAAGCTTTAATCCGGTAGAATTAGAATTTGAACGTAATGATAATATAAAAAAAGTTACTCGAAAGAAGTGACAGTAATTTGACAAATTGCAAATGGTAAAAAGTGGCAAAATTGCGTGTTTTTTCACTTTTTTTACTGCCCATGAAAATCTAGACGACCTATCGGAAAATTAGTTATTTTATGCTGTAGGCATTTAAATTACCTAAAATTTAATGTATCTAAAGTCATATTTCACCAGTTTGTTAACTAAAATAAAGGTCGAACACCTTTTTTTTAAAAAAATTAAATTACCTACAATTTAAGGTATAAAAAGTCATATTTCACCAATTTGTTAAGATTAGATAAAGGTCGAACGCGGAAAAATCAGTTTTATTATTTAATTTCGTTCGTTTTAAAAGTTAATCAATCGTAGATATAGGTTCTAACTGATCCAAAGAAACGCATCGAAAAAGAAAAATTTCAAAAAGTTGAAATTAAGTTGCTTATACAGCTAACAAAGTAGGATATGCAAAACACCGTTATAAATAAATTGTCTCAGGGTCGGGCAAAAGCCACTCGGGAATTCATTCTTTTTGCATTAAATAGAACTTATTTTTACGATAATTAAAAAAAAAGGTGTTCGACCTTTATTTTAGTTAACAAACTGGTGAAATATGACTTTAGGTACCTTAAATTATAGATAATTTAAATGCATATAGCATAAAATAACAAATTTTGCGATAGTTTGTTTAGATTTTCAAGGACAGTAAAAAAATGTAAAAAAAACACTTAATTACCCTTCATCTTCATAAGGTGCAATAAAATATTTACTTGTAATTTTTTTAAGTTTTCATGTTTTATGATCTAATTCGACTGAACTTCTTATAGTTTTCAAGATCCAGGGCACTGAAATATAAAATGTCAAATATCATATTTGTTTAAATATCTTTGAAAATGTTAGACTTAGGTTGATAAAACTTGGTTGTAGTTATGAATAGATTAAATAAAGGCAAAAATCCACCGAATTGGCTTACAAATCTGTTACAGTGTCTTCCAGTGACGAAGATCTCGGAAATCACTAATAAACCCCAGATTTTCGACGCCACTGAGTTTTTTGGAATTTTCTAATGTTGTTTATAAGAAAAATATAACTCACTTTTTAGAGTTTTTTAGACAGAAGTTTTTTAGACAAATTAATAAAACTAATATGTCTCTAAAAGTATTCATTTCACAAATACATAAACAATGTTTACGATAAAATAATAATTTTAAACACAGTGTATCTGTTAAAATTACAAGGAACTTATTGATGTATTTAAATATGTAAAATTTTTTGAGATGTGTTCCCCTCGTTATGTTTAAGATAATTATGAGTAAACTGTATAAAAATTTGTGTTTCAAACAAAAAATCCTCTATCCCTCATTTATGAAGTAAATAATTTTAGAATTATTTTAATTTCGTTTAAATATGTGATAATTATTATTTCAAATTTAAACAGATAATAACTCGTTCTTTGGATAAAATGGAACACATCGTTTTTCATAGAAATGCTATTATCAATCTAATAGCTCATCGAGTTTCCAAGATATCCAGTGGCGTCGAAATTCTGGTATGCTTAATGGCAGTGTTTCCCAGTATCTCCAAGCCACTGGCTGCCGTACCATAAACCAATCCAGTGAATTTTTACCTTTAATTAAGTAAATTATTAGTGTAAATTTCATATACTTACATTACACATCTTCAGATATATCTGAATAAATATATCTATTGTTCAAACTTCAACACCCTGTAGCTTGAAAACTAGTGGTTGTAGAGTTTGTCGATTAAAGTTTTTCAGTCTAACATGATTAAAAAAATGAGGCTGGTCTACACTCATAAAAATTTTATTTAAAATTACACTAGATCATTGGATATTTTGACGCTACAGTAGATAATGTAAAATTTAAATTTACATTATCAATATATGTATATTTACGACATCTAAAGTGTAATTTTACTAAGAAACAGGAAAACTACATTGTATTTGTAAGATTAAAAAAAATCTAGAGATTATTTTGTTATCAATTTAGGACTATTTTTTTACATACTTAAATATTTTTGAAGGCAGGTTACGACATACATAAATGAAGAGAAAATAACGTAAAATAGATTTAAGAACATTTATTAATGCAGTAAACGACATATTCTCTAGAGTAAAATATATACATTTCTGAATAAATATACCTAATGATTATTTAAACCAATGAATAAACAGCTTTCTTGAAATAAGCAAAGTTTAAATGTAAAAATGAGCTACCAATACGTTTTCATACTCTAGAAATCTAGTTAAATAAACAATATGTATCTTAAGTCAAATGAGATACATTTTTTCCATAAAAATTGATTTCTAATTTAAAATAATTAAGTATAAGAAAAAACATTCTTTATGTATTTTCTGGAAAAAGTTTTACTGCGATTTTCATTTATAATGAGATTTTTCTAGATACAAATTTTGCCATCATTCTCGCGTATATTTCGAGAGTAATGGCCACATCTTGTGTACATTAAGCTGAGAACAAAACAATAAGTAAAATCATTCTTAAATATTAAGCTACAATCTGGATGTCTGTGTGTAAAGGTTAGGTAAAGAATAAGGAAATAATTGATGTTTCTTATACTCTTCAATAACTTTAAATGAAGACATACCCAAGGATTTACATAATTTCTTACCTCAGTGCTTATTTATAAGATTTTATTTAGGTAGTTAAAACAGTGCGGTATATTATTACGCCACAAATGAATCTAAACATGCCTACTGAACAACTAACACACTAACACCACACCGGGTTACACATGATTAATCTGATTGGCTCAGCTAATATATTTTTTTGTGCATAAAAACCATCACAAACATGTAAAAAGCCTATGTGAATTTCCACAATTTTTATCAGTGTGACTCAGAAAACACCCTGTCTTTGTAGATACTCTTCCTCCAACTTTGTACGGCAACTGAAAGTACATTTTTAGCCACCTAGTCACAGTCATCCTGTTAATGAGGGACCCATTAAGTTGGAGATTATTGGTCATGCTCCTGCATTTGACACTTAGTAACTTAAAATCGCACAACATAAGCGGTTTAAAAGCCTTATTCGAAATAACGCCTCTTGCGTATTCCACATAAACTGTACTATTTTTAAGTGTTAAGTTTTGTTAACTGGAATATATGGGAATTAAAAAAACGGTATGATTAGGTAAGTAAATAATTCTCTAGCAGCGTACGTGGCAATTTACTACTTTACGTTAATTGCTGAATCACTTTTTTAAATAAAGTAAATCACCCACCCAAGGACTTTGGCCTAAATATTTGAAACAATAAAGTAACGCTTGTAATTTGAAAAAAATGTATTGTCATTATTATTAGCTTGATAATAATTAGAAATTATAAATAAGAAAACGTGTAGGTTATAGTATTAACTAAACAACTTTTTCTTAACAGAGCAATCAAAATTTGATATGTATAATTTATACATATCAACAGTATAATTCTGTTTAATAAGTGCTCACTATTGACACCATTACAGTTGCTAAGAATTTGCGTGTATGTATTTGAATTTTGTAATATTTTTTTTGCCATGCCAAATTTTAAAGACTTTAAATTGATATTCACTAAGTTAGAAAATTTTCTGTACCACACTTTTGTGCGAAATGCAATTTTCATTAACAGGCTAGATAATTTATCCACACAGATTTCTCACACTTGGTAAAATTACCAGCGCATTCGCCATATTTTAAAAAATAATATGTATAATTAGCTACCTCAAAACATTTCACAGATAAACATATTTTGAAAACTGTAAAGAAATACGTATTAAAATTGACATAAAGCTATTGAAGAAATTGCATTTTTCACGCAAACTAACTTGTCTTCAGAAGTTTTGTACGAAGATTATGTATTGGTCTCCAATTCCACTGATCATCAAATAATTCAGTAATTTGTAAAATGATAATAGATTTTGTTAAAATTTTCGAGATTTCAAAGTTTTAAACGATCTGTATATTATTTGAAGTATTTTTAAATTTACGAGTATACAATAAACAATGTAAGTTCTAAAATTCACAATTTGGTTTATTGTCTTTGCAATCAAGCTTTGTAAATGAGTCAAGTTTTATTTTCTCCGCGTTTTTATAAATATCCAATTATCCTTAAATTAAATTTTGATTATCTGGAAACGCTTAGATTTCAAGACAGTTACATGTTGTTAAAATTTGAAAAAGAACTTTTTCTAAAAAAAGGATTGGCACAAAATGATCAACTTTGAACTACTGATTTATCTGATTCAAGGTAAAAAAACAAATTTCCCGAAAAATCGTTTAAATGTTTATTACTAATGTATCCAAACGTTTTTGAAATAGATAGGTTGAAAAACGAACTAATAACACAGCCACACAAAAAAAGTCTATGTACTTTTCATATTACATAGGTTGATTAAATTTTTAAAGACGAATTTTGTAAATCTGATCTCGTGATCAGTGACCCCGAAAATTTGGTCGGCCGCCATCTTGAATTTAGCAAAATTGACCTCGAATTCGTGATCAGCGACCCCGATAACCCCCTTATACCAAATTTGGCGCGAATACTTGAAAATTTGGTCAGCCATCTTAGGTCCGCCATCTTGAATTTTGCAAAATTGACCTCGGATCCGTGATCAGCCATCCCGAAAACCCCCGTATCCCAAATTTGGCGCGAATCTGTTATTTTTTGAAAATTCGTGATTTCTGACCTTAATTGACCCTTTTTTTTTTTGAAGTTAGAAAAAGAACAATTCTGATCGCGGATTCACGTTCGGCGAGATCTTAACCACATAAATAAATATTTGAATATAGAATTTTTTTTTGTATTTTTCCTAGCACTTTTTCGTACATTTTTGCTATTTTTGACCTGTTTTTGACGTTAGGACATTCCTGTGATATGATAGCTCAATTCTGACACCGGATTCGTGACCAGGAGGTAAAAATACTTCGGATAACATATGTCGCATGAAAAATACAGACAACTTTTTTTTGTAATGTGTAATTTGTACAGAGATGAACAATTTCATAATTAGAAGTTCACGAAACGGTAGAAATATCATACAAGGAATTTAATATGGTATTTTCGGAAACATACAAATTGTTTTCCCTAGTTTTAACAATTCCTGCAACAAGTGTCTCAGTAGAAAAACATAACTCAAGAAATACGAGGACACAAGAGCGCTTAAACAACTTATCAGTGACGGCGATAGAATAAGAACTATTGCAAAGTCTTTGTGCCGATCCCCAATTTTATGAGACATTGCAAATTTAAAAAACCGACGATAGACCTGTTCTATAAAAAGTGAATATTTAAAAAATATTCTGTTAAAAGTGGAAGCAAACGAAAAACAAAACTGGCGGCGTTGTTTTATATGTACATAAGTTGGCTGGCTACCTTATGAAAACTTGTTTTTATGTTTTTTCATATTTTTTTAATATTCATAAACCAAGTAGGAATATTTTTTTAATTATTAGGTAAATATATCATTTCGTTTTTTTCTATTAATTTTATTGTAAATAACACTTAAAGTTTTGATGTTTTTTAATATTCTTAAACCAAGTAGGAACAATTTTATTAATTATTAGGTAAATATATCATTTTGTTTTGTTTTTCTATTAATTCTGTTGTAAATAACAGTTTTCTTTAAAAGTGTTATTTGATTTTTTAATTTATGGTCATTTGAGAACAGATGAATAAATTAACTAATTAGTTGTGTAAATATATTTTTTATATAAAATGTGATTGAAAATCCTTCTCTTGAATTTTGATAATATAGGTATTCTAAATGCAACTAAAAATTTAGGTTCATTTAGTCGCTTGAACTTGAAAATTACATTTTTTTTTCTTTATTGCCCATCTAATAAAACGGGCCACACCGATTCACAAAGACACGAGCCGCCATTGGATTCAGGTCTGTTTGATTAGGCCAAATTTTTTGCTCATAGTGATTCTTCCTATGTCTACTGTCCCATGTCCCATGATACAGCAAAAAAGGGATACTTCGTTGTAAATCCCAATTCCTGTACCAATATATTACTAATATTCGAAATTTTCACAAATTCACTACTTCTGCTCAAAAACCTTATTTTCTCTAGGACACACTTTACACTATCATACCTTTCTTTCAGTTGTGTTATGTAGAATAACTATCAGGCTTTATTCTGAGGAGTCAATGAATAATCTCCGCTCCTTGTCTTTATAAACATTGTGTTTTAATACATTTATCTCTAACGTACAAGAACAACATTTCCGAAAACTTGTTTCACGTGATCGACACACAGAAGATCTGGTTCTTTCAAACAGAAGATTCTTCTTTTTCAGTTTTCTAGCTACATATAATGCTTCATCTTTTTGTAAATCTAAGTTGCGAAAAAATCATTTAACTCACTTTAATGAAATGTTTACGGATGTTTCTTTCCATTGCACGGTATACAGGGTGTTTCTGAAATAAGTGCGTCACTTGAGAAGGGTGATAGAGGACACGAAAATAAGCAGCTTTTATTAACCAATTGAAGGTCTAAAACTTACGTTTTAAATTGAAAAAAAAAATCACATGAAGGTTAAAACAAATTTAAAGCCGTCCCTGGTGCGGCTGAAATTTATTCAAATCTCGTTTAAAAATAACACAAAAATTAAACGAATAATCGAATTATTTAACAATAGACGATATACTCTACAAAAATTGTTCAAAGTTGATTCCATGTGCTAAATGCTTCCATGCTTTCAAACGACGGTCAGAATCCTATCACCAAAAACACCACACCACACATTCACTGAAAACCATTGCTGGGAACGAGATCTCTGTACAACGAGAGGATTTATATCACACCAATAAACATTTTATACGCCGGCGAAGTAATACTGCAAAACACAACGCACGTGCACAAGATGCACAGGGTCGGCTTACATTTATGGTTAATTTATTTAATAAATTTTCTCGAAAACAGAAGGTTTTGGTCCATCAGTGTCTTCATAAAAGTTGCTCATTTTCGTGACCTCTATAACCCTTTCAAGGAACGCAAATGTTTCAGAAACACCCTGTATATTTGTCTTCATTGACCACTGTCATCGGCCCGATCTTCCTATTTCTTCTCCAGATTCGTGTGTAAATGGTGAAAAAATTTGAGGGTTCTCCCATGACGTTACATGTATATTCACAAATAACCCATTGTTTTGAGAATTTGGGAGTCATTTTCTCGAAAATGATGGGTTCAGCGGATCCAAAAACATACCAGTAACTGGGTCTGATTAAAAGAACAAATTTCTGTAAAACTGCTATTACCTAAATGATATTATAAAAATGTTTGAATTTTTGTGTAAAATAATGAAAATATCGATAATTTTCTTTCAAGTATTTGTCTGTCACCTATTGTATCAAATTGGGAACAATGTTGTTCTCAATTTTATTCGATGACTTGAAAGAAAATTATCCATATTTTGATTATTTTATTATTACATTTTTTTGATTATAAAAAATTATGTATAATTTTCCAATGGTTGTTATTTTTTTCGCTGATGTTGGCATAATAGCCGAAATTAGGAGAAAAGAAAATAAACGTTTCTACTGAATTAAAAAGGATTCTAATTTACTCCTTCATGATTATTTTTATTATTTTCCGGGCCTTTATAAGGTGTACCAAATTTGACTTTAACAATCGACTTTTAAACGGAACATTTTTGGACCAAGATAAGTTGATACATATTGGATTGTTTTTATCTACTGTTGGACCACTGGTGGTGGGACATCTTCAATAATTGTTTTAATATCATTTCCACAAGGTGGAAAGAATTACCCTAACCTAGAATCCTTTTCCACGAAAGCGTTTTACCCCAACGCATTCCCGATGCCGTGAAGGTATTCGCGAATCTGCCGCATCCCAACAATATCGCCCCGAATTAGAGAATTGCACACGGCACATCCGGCCGGCCAAATAAATATTTCTTCATGATAAAGCGCGTCCACGCTGGCGCCCCAGCTGTTCCACTTTCTATCTGGTGTGGCCAAAAATGGCTCGCGTCTCAAATTGCACCAACTCCTGGTGCCCGTCTTCACATCGGACGGCTCCCACCGGGTGACACCTGGAGGACCTCTCTTCGGCGTGCCCTGGAGGCCGGCAGCCGTCTGGTGTACGTGGCTGCGGGTTCCCTTCCAAGGCCAAGGGATCTCGATGTGGTAGCACACCTGGCGACAAAGATTTACTTGGCACCGTTACAGGCGGGTGGTATTTTTAGAACGGGATTCGTCTGTAGTTTTAGTTTTCGAGTGTCTTGAGACCGTTGGTTAATAAATTACGAAAATAAAGTGCGGCCAGAAATTAGATTTTGATTTCTAATTTTGTTCATTCACGGATAAATTTAATAGGAATTTCAAAATTTCGACCAATAAAATGATATTTATATTTCCACACATTTTTCAGATGTACTCCTATTTCACAAACCATTAATTTAATTTCGTATTTGTGTAATTTTTTCGTATTTATAAAATATTAATTCAATTCTAGAATTTTCTAAATTGTACAGGGCAGATGAACTTTGACACTTATTTCCTGAAAAGGTTAAGAGAAAAAAGTAGATTAAATGTCAGGGCTCGATTTTCGAGAAAAGTTCTATGACGAAAACCGCATCTCGATGTCTTAATTTATTTAAGTGATCCAGCGCTTTTTTTTTTCAATTTTAGTCGTTCTCTGTGCCCTATAACTCCTGTTTATGAAAATATTTCATATACGCTTTTTCCATTTTTGATAGCTGCATAAAACTTATTTTTAAATGATTCCAGGATTTACAATAGATATAATGACATATTCCCATAAGGGGTAATTTAAAAAAACCAAACAAAATGAAGTCTTTATCTCCTAAAAACCTTTATTAATTGGATCTAGTTTCGTGACATTAATTTTGTCGTATCTTCAAGCTACAAAAAACTACACAATCGATATTGCATAAATGACTAAAATAAGTGTTTAAAACTTGTACTACATGTATAAGTACATCAAGATTTGTTAAATTAATAATATAGCATGTTAATAATGTATAATCAATTGTATAATAATTGCCAATAATTGCTAGTAGGTACATATTTCATAGAAAGGAATTTTATTCAATTGAGTATAGTCTTTCCGAAGCCAATTGAACATGTATAAAAAACGAGCAATCAAATTTAATGAATTTCATATAGGCGTCCCTAAAAAAGTTTTCTGCCAAAGGTAAAAAATTATAATAATTTGTATATAATGTNAACTAATTTAAACATTTTAACTGCAAGATTTGCGCTTGTCCCAACATTTAGTTGTCAGCAAATTTGACCCTTAAGTGACAAAGTACTCCACTGTTAATAACGATTGCTTTACCAATGCATAAAAACATTTTCAAATAGTCTAGGATATATTGTTATGTTTGTATTTAAAAATATAAACAAAATAATTCAGTCGTTTTGATAAGCCATTGTATTATATCCGAAATATTAACTTGTCCCAACATTTAGTTGTTAGGGCTCGTAATGTGTAGAAAATTTCTATTATATGTTCATTTGGCCAACAATATACCTAAGTATTTTAATTATTTATGTTCTCAAACAATTTTATTATATTGATGGTAAATTTCGTTTTGTTCCGTTTCAAAAGGTCTCCAAAATGCCATGTTGTAATAATATTAGTAAACCAAATATCCCTCTTATTTCTCCCTTTCGCAATTGTAATATGAATGATTAATAGAAGGTGCCTATAATAAATTTAAATTACCTGAATCACACCAAATTCCGCATTGCTGCACTGCAGTGCCAGGCGACTTGTCGACAACTGAAATTTATGACGCAGTCGACCAGAGCAACAGTGCACATGCTTTTCGTTTTAGTTTAGTTCGACCAGACCTGTATATGGGTATGGCTAAATAAATATGGGAACAAATTCCTGTATATGGGTATGGCTAAATAAATGTGGGAACAAGTTTTTCAAATATTTCAATGCCGAGTTGCTGCGTCAACGACCGAACCTGGTACATACTGTCATCCACTTGGTTCTTCAATTGATATCCGAAAGACTATACTATATGGTTTAGTGTTTATATCTTCAAACATTTATTTTTTGAGTAAATGTCATATACGATCATAACATCATATGAAAGAAAATTTTACGCAGATTACAAAAATTTAAAAATGTTTCTATTTAAAAAATATAAGTTTGTATTATAACTGAGAAATTGGAAGTTATAAAAAAATATTGCTACAGAGTTCTAGACAAAAAAAAACCTTCTGCAGAAAAATCAAATTTCGCAAATAAAAAATTGTAGAGCATCATACCATCACGGTAGCGTAGTCAGTCGAGCATGCGGTATCAAGAATTTCTCGGACAGACTTCCTATTCTGGTCTGGGTTCGATCCCTGGCGTCGACACTGGCAATGTCGATGGATAATGGGTGTTTGTCCGCGTTTTTTCAAGTGTAGCCCCATTCCGCACAGTCTTTGGCTTTGGATTTGGTGTGCTGTGTTTTATACATAGATATATGCAAAAAAAATCTTGAATCAAAAATATACCGGATGGGCTTTTATCTTGAGACAAAATAATATCTCAGTTGGACTCGATTATTTCGGAAATAGTTTCAGACAAAAATTGTAGGGCATCGAGGGGGCCATTGAAAGGTCCATATTACGATTTCCGGTCTGGACCGGAAGTTGATTTTTTTCAATGAAAACACCAATTTTTACCACGGATTTCGATTGAAAGACGAAAAAAAAACTTTGTTCTTATTTTTTCGATTTAACGCATATTTTGGCCATAAAATAGCCATAAAAAATAAAAAAAAAACAATCTTGAGACAACGGAGTACCTTGTTGGGATTACTTTTTTTTTAAATATTTCATACAAAAGTTGTAGGGTGAAAAGGGGTTATCTTGACATGACCTTGAAAGTGACCTAGACCTGGTCTTCAAGGTCGTTTGAAGATCAAATTCGAAATTTTACATGGGGCCCTATCTTTTGACCTCGAAAATTACAAGAGCGGGAAGTTTTACAATAAGATATGAGCTTAACCTCAAAAACAAGATCAGATATCAATGGCGTTATTCCTGGGTAGTGCTAAAAGTAGTTAATAATTATGCAGTTTTTCGACCCTAAATGACCTTCCTCGAAATTTATTCACCTTTATATACCGTACGCGCCTAAATTATGGAATAAATTTAGTAAAAACGAAACAATTTTATTTTGGGAAAGATCCTCGAACAAGTCGATTTTAAAAAATACATATTTTAGCATAAAAGGCGATTCTCAACCGTCATTTGTTTTCGAGTAATGACGTCATCGACATTTTTTTTAAAATGCAACCCCCTATTTTTTTTCTTGATTATGAAAGATCGTTTCATTGTCGATCCGACACTATTAAAATGTTGCCATCTTAAATTTGATAACGTTTTTGCTTTAATTGTTTTGGGTTTTCTAACATTCAATCGTCATTTACTCGAAAACTTTCCTATGTAAGATGGCAACATTTTAATACTGTCAGATCGACAATGAAACTATCTTTCAGAATCAAGAAAAAAAAAGGGGGTTGCTATTTGAAAAAATGTCGATGACGTCATTACTCGAAAACAAATGACGGTTGAAAATCTGCTAAAATATGTATTTTTTAAATTAAAAATCAACCTGTTCGAGGATTTTTCCCAAAAAAAATTGTTTCGTTTTTACTGAATTTATTCCATACTTTAGGCGCGTACGGTATATTGATTTTCAAATACATGTATGTTAGCAAACTTGCAGTTATTTCGGACAGACAAGACATTAGTACTAACAATTATTAAAATTCCTTTTAATGTGTATAATACCTATCATTTTTTAAATTAGTTGGTCTGAATTTTTGCTTTTTGTCAAATTTTGAAATTTGTGCATATTCTGAAGTAAAAATGATTTAATTAATCATACCTCAATGTCAATAGAATGTTGATAGATAAAAAGGTACAGAATGTCTAAGTAAAAATTTTACTTTTTACTTTTTAATTGAATAAGTTTTTAGAATACACCTTGAATTTTGATCTGAGAGCGATATGTATGCTAAGTTGAAATAAAAAAGGTATATTTATTTCGTTTCTTTAAATACAATTGATTCTGGGAGAAATACAAATCAAAATTTCCATACAACTTTTTTAATAGCCTTTTAGAATATTTTTTTAATACATTTTGAGGCATAGCATTATTTTATTTTTGTTATGAACATATAGAAAAATATGGTCTTTACGGGAAAATCTTCTATAAAGTTGCAGGTAAAACAGTTATGAATTTTTAACACTCTATAAAAGTTTTGCCCTCTAGGAGCTAGATCGAAATTGAAGCTGTATTATTATTTCCCACCCCCTCAATAACGTCCATGCATCAACTTTTTCGACAAAATCCCCAAAAATTCAAATTACAAAGAAAACTAAAAAATATGTGTATGGTGCATAGGCGTTGATTAATTCAACCCCTTTCAAAAAGTGAAGTTTTTTTTGATAGACCACCAAGTTTGGTTTCTTTAGCTTGATATACATGGAAGGTAAAAAAGAAAAACAATTTATTTTTTAAACTTTTCGGTGTTATTTAGATACACCCTGTATAATATTAATTTTAACATAACATTGTATTTTCTTAGTTATCAACGTTTCATTAATACATTATGTTTTGACTGTTTTTGCCAGTTAAGTATTAATTACCAAAATTGAAGTATGTATGTTTTTTCAGTTGCTCTTACATTTCTTTTTTTTTTCTTGTTTATTCTTCTGAAATTTGTTATAATATCGCTGTTACTCATGGATGTAGGCATCAAATTAATACGGAGTCAATCATTATCGCACAAAATAGTTAAAAAACCTGTTACTGTCTTGTTCTGCATTTCAATAGCCGTAACCAATTCGTTTTTTTTTTAATGCAATTGAAGCATACGCGAAATGAGAAACCTACCAATAAATCTCGACACATAATCGAGCACGCCGTGTAAAAAATCATGGCACATCATTAAAATTGGCACGGTTCGCATATCGTACACTGGGTAGGCGATTGCTCTGTTACAATAACAAATATCGAAATTCTGACTCACTTTTTTCGCATACAAGTAAACATGTAAGCTTCTGACAACGTATAGGTAACGAGTATAGAGTCGACATCGCATTGACCCAAATAGCCGATTAATAATAAATAATTGATTATAAAGGGGAACTTTATGGGCGTAATGGTGATATAATTCAGCGTGTACCCAAATTTAATAAGAACCGATTACCTTGACTGCAGGTAAATCGTAATAGTCTAATTAAATAGGCTTTTAAATCGCAATTACCTGCATTTTTTATGTTAGTTTGAGGTAACAATATGTGACCAGAGGTGAAAAAGTTAAAAAAGGATTTTTTTCAAGATAACTCAAAAGGGGAGTTAGAAAAAAATGTTTTTTATAAAAGTTATTGAGCATAAAATTCTACATAAAAATGGCCTATTGACTTTGTCTTGTACTATTAAAATTAACAGAGTTAAGGAGGCTAGAAGTTAAGGGATGATTTCAGAAATTGAAAAACAAATCATAAGCAGAAAAATGAATTTTATAATTTGTATATTAATATTAACTTGATATTATATTAGTAATTAATATTAAGGACATATGTAAGTAGTATTAGAGAAGGTAGAAATCAAAAGGTAAGTCATTAGGCTGTACCCTTCCAACAGGTATTTATGTGCCCCAGGAAGTCGTTTCGGAGCAACTTGCTTAGAAAAGAGCTCGGAATTTGGAAGAAAAAAAAATTGTACAAACACAAAACTTCTTTCCCCTTATTCTAGAAGGTTCAAAGCATCTTTTATGTAAATAAAAACAAAAAACAGACTTTCTAAAAATTATACTAAATCTAACTAAAACTCACTTTAGTTAGATTTAGTGTAATCTATTTCTAAAAAATAATGATAGTGTTTCAGGATTTTGTTTTTCTATTTGAAAAAACTAATTCTATGGATAAAAGTAAGAAAAAAATGTGTTTCCTAACTGGGACTGTAGAAACGTTGTTCTCAAAACCGTTTTCTTTAACCTTGAAATGACCTTATTATTTGTTGAACCTACTTTAGGAAGCCTTCAGTGCCGAAAATTGTTCTGTTTTACTCCAAACCATATTTTATATGACAAAAAACCTTTAAAGAACAAATTTGTATCGATAAATGTAAATTAAATTGTCATAGCCATCGGATATTTAAAAAAGGATGAGACTGAAAATAAAAATAAATATATAATATTTTCTTACGTTTTCAGTAAATATATTACGCTCAAATCAGCAGTGACGTGTACCAAATAACAAGTCTCTAGCTGAAACAATTTTAGAGTAATATTAAAAAATACTGTTTCCTGCTATTCAGTGGGCTTTACCTCAGTAGGCGTTGATTTATCGTCGAGCGGTGTGAACGTTTCGGAGACGTTCTGTATCTAAATATTTGTTAAATTTCAGGAATTTTTTAAAAAGGCCATATCTACAATTAAGTGCTATCTAAATTACTATAAGATGCGTATTGTCTTTATTATTTTAATGAAATTATTTATTTAGTGTTAGTTCTAGGAGCTTTATTATATGTCATTTGTTATTTTTACACTGCATGTTTTCTGTGTGTGAAGTTGAAAGTACCCACACATTTGTTGGTGAAAATTGTATTTACCTGCCAAATGTTATTTTTACATTTTGTGTTTTATTTACACCGTGCTTATGTTATTTTATTTTTTTTATTAGATCCGAAAAATGTATGTTAAATTTATGGAAGGAGTGATCAAGTCGAATAAAATGTTCTAAACATTCGCATGCATAACGTTAAAACTTAGATTCAGTCTGCCTTGCAGTTTATTCCTACATTAATCAAAATTCTTACTATTTAATGCGATTTATGACATTAATAGGCTGCCAAGACATTCAAATTTAATGGTACATTACCGAGTTCTATAACCATAAGACCATGCATTCAAAATTCTCTAGTATTTAATGTGGAACTTTTCAAATCGTTCTCTATACTCTTGCCTTTAGAGAAAAAGCACATTCAAAATGCTTTTCTGAATTAAAATAAAACCGCGTTATCACTTATTTATAGACTCATTAATATAAATAAATTCAGCACTTGCGGCTGACTTAATCTCTGTCTTATTCGAAACAGCCAAACGCCGTCACAATTTATTTTTAAGTTTATCACTCTCTAATCGCCAATTTATCTGCTCGATCTGTCCCACCCTGTACAATAATATATTTAGGAGCCAATTTAATGCAATGTATCCGCTTCCAAATATCAAGGGCGGCTATTTTTTCTTCGAGCATTAATAACAGCATCGATTCGAAGACACCGACATGACAGTGACACGCTGAAGCTAGATGCAAGTGGCAGATCCACTTTGAACGGCATATTACCATTAGATTAATTATCTACAGTGTAAGACGTATTTAGCATAGAACCCAGGCAAAATTATTGGCACAGGATATTATCATTTCGATGTGCGGAAGATACACGTACACATCTTCTCGAAACTGGTTGGATTCCGTGCGCGTTTTTCAAAATTCGCGCCAGTTATGTGATTGCATAAGTGCGGGATTATAAATAACCTTGGTGGGTTCGCGAGTGGGATATGGGCCTGTTCCTCTCTGTTTTGGTGGCCTGTGTAGGTGTCATAGAACTCATCAGCGTATGCTCCAACGTCAGGAGAAACCTAACTTTGCGCCCTATCTCTGGAAGCCTTTCCCAAGTGAAAAGCAACTACGTGCAGGAACTTGCAGAAGTTAGAAAAACAGATGAAAGCGATATTCAACCGGATCACAATGCAAATGAAAGTGATGTATCCCTTGAACGAACTGTGCCAACATTTAGATTGAATAGCCATGAAGACATCGAAATCGAATACAACAAAAAGGTTCTTGCGAAGGCAAGAACTCCCAGTCCACGAAGATTCTTGGTAACAGAGAAGGATACACGTAAAAGTCCATCGACAAGGCAGTTTGTGGTGTCGGAGGAACCGCAAGGTTTAAGAAAATCTCAGTGTCAGACTTCCATACCAGAATTTTTCATCCAGGAACAAAAGAATTCTAAGAAGTCTCCGAATCGTCCAAGGTACGTGCTGAAGGACCACGAAGGACGATCTGGTTCTCCTATTCCCCTACCAAGTCAATTTGTTGTAACCGAAAATGAACTCGCTGCTCTTGAATTGTCTGATGATTCTTCCGCAGTGTCTAGCCATGAGGCGCACTGTAGACGTTCTCCTTCTCCTTACCCACCGTTAGACTTACCCCAAACTCATCGAAACAGCATTTGCAACGAGTTAGTAGATAATCCTGTAGTTAGTGTCCTTGAAATAGATGAAGACCTGTACAGGTCGAGATCACCCAGTCCAAACGTCGAGGATAATAGTGGAATTGCAACCAATTTCAATACCGCATCAAATTTGCTTTCATCTTTGAGTTTTAGAACACATAGTATCTCACAGACTCAAAAAGGTATATTAGCGACAACCGTTATTGAAAGAGCTAGATCTAAATTAGAGAATAATGTACCTACTTGCGCACAACTTGTACAAAAAGCTGTATCTAGTTCTGAAATGAATCAACAGGGGTGCACTGAGTCAATTTCTTCGTTTGAAGCTGTCCAAGAGGATTTCTTCGAAAATGCCGCCTCGAATGACGAAAACTACTTGAATAACCTCGATGGTTTAAGCAAACAAAAGCTTGTGAAGAGAAGCTTCAGTTCTAGAAGGACTGTGAAACGATCGTCTGTAAATAATAGTATAGGTACGTTAGAGATTAGGAAATCAGATTTAAAAGGACACCATCGAGGACAAAGGTGTCTCATCATAGTTTAATATGTTTAGTTACTATGTACTTACGCAAATTTCATTTCAAATATTTGCTTTTGACATGATACAAATGTTGTTTTTGCTTCTCAATCAGTTTTAACTTAGAGTAAATTTTGTAGAAGAAGAATCAAGCTCCAACTCTAGCGAATCTCCCAATAAGAATAACGCCACGAAGATTTTGGCCGTAGCAGCTGAAAAGGTAGAATGTGAATCACCGTCTGCTAATTCTAAAGATCCTTCATCGGTTGCCAGTACTAGTAAAGAGCCAGATGTTAAAAAAGAACCTGAACCTTTCTGGGTAAATTATTGAGAGTGCAGTTGAAATGACAGACTTTTGTATCGTAGTTTTTTTTTTGCCTTGTGTTTTTGGCTGATTTCCCTCATTTATACTTACTTTAGCTTCAATATATAGTTTTATTGGTGCGAGTTTGGTTTCATTTGTTTGTTTGAGCAGTAGTTAGATCTGAAAGTGTTTGCGGTACAATTCCATGTTACCAAGGCCATAGATAAAGGGGTGGGGATATATATTTCTATTTGCTTACGTGTCGGATTATTACAAAACAGTAAACTTGACATAGGCTTATTATATTAAAAAGTTAAAATTAGCTTTAATTAAAGAGTAAATTGAAAACTAAAACCTTTTTTATTATTTTGTTTTATATGCAGAAGACACGTTTTCTGTGTCGCACTGAATATTTCAAAGTCAAGTTCTCTTTTATGTTCGGTACTATTTTTGGCACGTATAAAACGACTTCACTCAGTGGTATGGTTAAACTGTATTATTTCCGGGTTTATAGTATGGAATATTCACACATTAACTTCTCATTTAAAAAAATGGTTAAATGGTCTTATTTTGATGATAACAATTGCATATTTTATTAATACCATAACTTATACACATAATTAATAATTATCAAATTTCGTTAGAAATATAGAAACTATATTTCAATCAGTAGGAAAGCTATAATTTGATTATACTATACTGAAGGTAATCCAGAAAAAAATTGCTTGCCTCCTCTCACATCCACCTCAAAACAGATCCGCCCTGATCTAAAAGTTGAAATTAACCCTTTCAACTAACAAAGTAGGACGTGCAAAACAGCATTAAAAACAAATCGTCCCAGGGCCAAACAAAAGCCGCTCGAGAATTCGCTCTTTGCATTAAATAGAATTTTTTTTTACGGTTATTTAAAGATAAGAAAGATTCCGAAGATAACTTTTTTTATAACGTTAATTATTATTAGTTATCTATTGGACGTATCGGACCGGGATTTTAGAGACAATTAAAGAAAAGGTTAAACTTTTATTTTCAGAAAGTTTTACATTGGTAGTTCATGTAATAAACGCACAAGCAGCAGTAAAAGTTAACGTTAAATGAACAGCCTGCAAGCGGGAGGAGCGCCGGGCCCGCGCATGCGCGTGAACGTCGCTCTTGGTCCCTCGCGAGATTTTTTACTTGTATGTTTCAAGTTCGGTTCTAAAATCTCGCGCGCGATGAAGACGGCGTCCACGCGCGTGCGCGGTCCCGGTGGTCCTTCCGCGTGCAGACCGTTCATTAACTTTCTGAAAATAAAAGTTTAACCCTTTCTTTCATTGTCTTTAAAATACGTTAATTAACGATTAACATTATAAAAAAGTTATTTTGGGAACAAAGAGACGTAGGTGATTTCTCCCTTTTTTAAATTACCGTAAAAGTAAGCTCTATTCCACGCAAAAAGAGCGAATTCCCGAGCGGTTTTTGCCTAACGCCCTACTTTGTTAGTTGTAAAGGGCAACTTAATGTAAACTTTTTGAAATTTTTGTTATTCGATACGTTTCTTTGGATCAATTTGAATCTATAACTTAGATATTAACTTCTAAATTTAACGTTTAGTAATTAAACAATTACATAGTTGCAAAATACAAACGAAATTAATTAACAAATAGCTGGAGCTCACGGTCAATTGTATCGGCGTTTGGCACACATGTTGGTTCTAACTAATGATATTGGTAGCCTTATTTTTATTCAGTTTGTTGTCAATAGTGGGAAATTAGAGGCCAAATTTCAAAGAAAAACACCAAATTTTCTCAATTGTCGACGTTTCGTCACTTATCGTGACATCCTCAGGACACTATAAAATTTAATAATTTCAAAATTACATCACAATTTATATATAACAAACTTAACATTAAAATATTAAAAAAGTGTGTCTAAAACATTACAATAAAATGATGTTGATGTTATGTACAGGTTGTTGTTTGTTGCGTTTCTTGTTCATTCACCATATTTTGTTATTTTATTATTTATTATATAATAACATTTTGTTTATGTAATTTTAATACTTTTGTTTTTAAATTTGTGACATATAAAAATTGTTAGTGTGTCTGTATTTGTAATTTTTTTTTTTCATGTTTATATAGATATTGCTGTATTCATTTTATTGTAATGTTTTAGACACACTTTTTTGCTAATTTAGCAAATTGCAAATAAAAATTTTCAAATTTTCAGGTTTTATGATCTAATTCGACTGAAGTATACATGAAGTGTGTCTACAAAGGTTATAAACATTTTTTGTTTGCCTAATGCTTGTTTTTCTGGACAGGCACGAAATATAGGGCGTTTATTTCACCAGAGTAATCTATTTTTGCTATTTTCTACTTCCAATTCATTTATTATCTGTGCCGGTAAAAAAATAGATCATCCGCTGACAGACGTCCAAGCCTAACGTTGATTCAAATACTTTGTTTACTACAAATTTGATGTAGATTTTGGTCCAATACGAATGATGCTAAATTAATAATATTGAGACATAACGTCAATTATCGATTTTTCTAAATTACTAGAAAATAATGTGTTTCCTATTAAAGCTGCTGAAGGGTCTTTAGTTTAGGTAAAAAATAAAAGCAGGTTATGTTCTGAAGAAGGCCAACATATTGACTGAAAATAATCTTTTGAAAACATTTAGCCTTATTCTTCAATAATGTGTGGTTATGTGTTATTTAAAAATGTCTACAGAAAATGTCTCAATCAGCATGTACAGTGAAGAGGCTAATTATTTGGAAACTTACAAATAACGTGTACTTAACCAAATTAGCCAATTCGCGACACTAATTCTTCAAAGGATTTATGGAAAATTGCCAATACACTACATGCATAAAATAGAGTCTTTTTAAATTAGTTACGAATAATTACACTGGAAACATATTAACTGCGAATATTTCTCCTTGAATTTGTTTACCCATATTTTTAGCAATGGACTGTCAATCACCTCGACACTAACGTGATTCTTTCTTTACCTCAGATTTGAGGCTATATAATGAAAATTATTGACAAATCTATACAGAATGGATAAAAAAATTGATGATTCTACTTATAAAAATAATGGTGCAAGGCCCTGTGACTCCTAAAAACTCAATATTAACGGTGTTGTAACGGTTGATTACTTATTATTGCATTAAATGACCGCTATTGATCAGAACATTTTTTAGAACTTGTTGGTTTCTATATATTTTTTTTTTTCAAAAATTAAGCAACTTATCATTAAAAATCTTACGACAGGGAATTCTTATCCCAAGTTGATAATATTAACCTTTTCCAAAAAAATGGGTTTACTATTTTTTTTTAAGGGAGGAATCCTTGTAAATAGTTAAAATTGAGCTATTTTACAGTATAATGAAGCAGAATTTGAAAATAAAATTATGTTGTATACAATCGTAAGCATTAAAACCAGTTATCTTCATTAATAATTTATAAAAATTATGAAATTTAAAAATAATAATAATTTATGCTGATTATGACTTTTTTCTCGAAAACGGATACTATATCAATTTGGAACAAGAAGATTTTTTAGTTATTTTTAATACAAAGTGAAATATTTTTTTTGGAAAATTGCAAACAAAAAAGTTCTGAGCCATGTTCTCTAAAGCTTTAGAATGTAGAAAATTTTTTAGTTACAAATGTAATTTGTCATCAATAATAAGGTTATTAAATTAAAAAAAAAATAGTCGGTTAACTGGAAAAAGTTCTGCTCAAATGTTTATTTAAAAAAAATAATTTTGAGGTTATGTAATTTTGTTAACATTAAGTTTTCGAAAAAGTTTTATAGATTTAATTCATTTTACTAGTAGAATAACCTCCTAAATTTTATAGACTATCTAGGATCATCCTATACAGGGTGAGTCATTAATAATTGTACACAGCTTAATGGCAGATTGTTAACTTTGATTGAGTGATTGAGCCAAACATGCCTTAATCAATTGTTGCTCCTTTTCGTTCTAAACGGTGTTAATGTTGCAAACATATTTTCGATTTTGTTTTAAAAATTTGTAGTTTTACGTTTTTTTGGGGTGGCAAATACGAATCTGCAAACAGTGTTGGGGTCACCTCTAGGGGGCGCTAGTTATACTGTCCTATCAATGTAAAAATATGTCTTAACTTTTTGTATTTTACAATTTTGGAATTTTTAACTCGAAATTATTGAACTGCATTCAATTCTAAATTAAAATGGTATGCTTGCTGTAAATCGATAAACTCCGCCGTTTTCGAGATACAAACGTTTCAAGTTTTTGAGATTCGGCGGGAATTAAATTACACAGCCACATAAAAAAAATGTCTGTACTTTTCATGCGACATATGTTATCCGTAGCACTTTTGCCTCCTAATCACGAATCCGGTGTCAGAATTGAGCTATCACGTCACAGGAATTACCTAACCTTAAAAAGTAGGTCAAAAATAGCCAAAATTCACGAAAAAGTGCTAGGAAAAACATAATTTCTTTTTCTATATTCAAATGTTCATTTATATGGTTAAGTCTTCGGTCGCTGTCAGAATTGATGGTTCTTTTTCTAACCTAAAAAAAAAAACGGGTCAATTAAGGTCTAATATCAGGAATTAAAAAAAAACAGATTCGCACCAAATTTAGTATACGGGGATTTTAGAGGTCACTGATCACGGATCCGAGGTCAGCTTTGCAAAATTCAAAAAGGCGGATCTTAGATGGCCGATCAAATTTTCAAAACATAACGCATTCGTGCCAAATTTGCTATACGGGGGTTTTCTGGGTAACTGATCACGAATCCGAGATCAGATTTACAAAATTCGTTTTTAAAAATTTAATCAATTATCTATGTACTTTATTACCTGAGATTAGGCAGAAAACCCGTGAATAGATCTTTTACAGAAAAAAAAAACAAGATATAGTCGAAAAAAACAAGGTTAAAACATGATTGGCTACAGGTTATAAAGGAAACAAAAATATTACAAAATGAATTTCGCAATTCGTAATCAGCGACCCCGAAAACCCTCGTATACCAAATTTGGCGCGAATTTGTTATTTTTTGAAAATTTGGTCGGCCATCTTGGATTCGCCATCTTGAATTTCGGCGGGGTTTTAACCATATAAATGAACGTTTGAATATAGAAATTTTTTTTTGTATTTTTCCTAGCATTTTTTCGTGAGTATTTGCTATTTTTGACCTGATTTTTTAAGGTTAGGAAATTAATGTGATGTGATAGCTGTATATTAATGTGTCTCTTCTTTTTGGCTCTAACTGAAACTCAATCTGGCCTCTATAATAGCTACTATTCTTAATATTTGTTGCCTATATTCTTCACATAATAATTAAACCATTTATCCCGAAATCATTTTTTTTTAATTCTAGAATGGCGTTAGTTTTTATCATTATTACAAAATGAAATACAATTTACATTTTCTGTATTAAATTGACTTTTCTAAAATATATTCAACGCTTTCAGAAATACATCTAAAAATGATGTAGTGCAAAATTATTACCTTGTGTTATTGTGGTTAAAAACTAAAAAACACGTTTCACCAAATTTCACCGTTGCCGTTGGAATGTTCCACAACGTCTATCAAATTTTAACCAGTACTAATGGCTGTTAAGGTTACCGATGCATGTAAACTCTAAGCTATTCAAAATGCACTTGTCTGCTGTAAAAAAAAATTATCCGAAGAAAAATCTTTTGCGGTGTCATTTCCAGCTGTGTTTTTTCAGAATAGGCTTCAAAACCATTATGTTCGTCTCAATATACACAGATCGGAGGTATCACTTGCCCGATTCTAAAAATAATGGTGGGTTTTTGTAGTTGGCACAGCAATTCCTGACAAGTTTACACAATGTCAGTGACCACTTTTAAGATGTTATAATCTCTATTCTTCGTCCGTACCGAACTATTTTATTTCAGTTCCTTTGTTTACCTTTAAAATAATTCCAAGTGCTGTAATTTATTTACATTGGATATGTTTATTGGAATGGAATGAAACATATATCACGTGCAGCTTTCATCTTCGAGTAATTATACACGCCAAAGCGATGTGTTTGATTTATTTTGTTGTTTGAGTAAATATTTAATGGAATTTCTAGAAACAATTCATATTGGTTTAAAAAAATTTGGAAAAAATGGTACGAATACATAACTAACCTCAAGTTTTTGAAGCACTCCGGCCGATGTGGTGGAATAGTTTTTTCCTTGTTCGTGGTAGAGTTGCAAGAACTGAGGACTTTTTTTATCTAAAAAAATGCCTACAGAATTTTCGATAAAAAATAATTTTTTAAGTATCTTAAAGGGCACAAAAATAGACTCTTATTCAATATAGGTAATCTGTCCGCAAAAATTAAGAAAAATATGTTTATGCAGCGTAATGCATAGGCGCCGTTTCCCCTGGCTCGGGGTACTCGAAAACCCGCAGTGATTTTGTTGAGGATGCTCAGAACGATTTTACTTTCAGACGTATCCAACTGAGAGAGGCATCTTTATTTATAGAAAGTGTCGGTTATAAAACAGATATTATTTGTAATTTTTCAGATTTAGAACTACAACAAGCAAAGAAAAAGTTTATTTTTGAAGTGTATCTTTCAGCTTCATTGTTATCCGACTTTATAATAGGTTTCCGGAATCTATGAATAAATATTTAGGTAGTGATTCTACTCATAAAAATAATGATACTACATTGAAAACTCAATCCCACGAAACGGTTGACTATGGCTGCTCTATAGAACTGTCATCAGCAAAACTGTGGTAAATAGACAAGTACTATGTATACAGGGTGTCCCAGATTAACGTGTACAACGGAAGGGCACAGATTTGTGGACCCAAAATAGTCAAATTTAGGCTAATTCACCTATATCCGATATCGCATCGTTCGGCCGCTAGATGGCCTCAAACTTCGTGAAATTTTTTTGAATCTTGTAAATAACTCGAATACGTAGATATTCGATTTTAATTATTTTTGGGGTGTGGACTTTTGCTTTTAATCTACAAATTTTGGTGTTATACAGAGTGTTTTTATCACCATACATTAATTTTGTAGGAGTTTTGAGTTTTAAAAAATACTCTGTATAACACCAAGATTTGTAGATGGAAAGCAAAAGTCCACACCCCAAAAATAATCAAAATTGAATAACACGTATTCGAGTTATAAACAAAATTAAAAAAAAATTCACGAATTCTGAGGCCATCTAGTGGCTAAACGAACCGATATCGGATATATGTGAATTAGCCTAAATCTGCCTATTTTGAGTCCACGAATCTTCCGTTGTACACGTTATTCTGGGACACCCTGTATAATCAGTAAGTTTATGTTCTTATGCGATTTAAAAGCGAAGAATCGTCCCTTAATTTTTCAATTCAAAGTAATAAATTAAAATGAATATTTAGTAATTCTTTAAAAGGAGTTTTTGAAAAACACAAACTAAAAAAAAACTTTTTTTTGTACATATTTAAGTTTTCAATTCAAGACAAGCGTGGTAATCAAAATAATCTATATCTAAAGAAATTTAAAAATGTCTTAAGTCGTTTTTTTAGTGTTGAGCTGGAGTTCCTATTAGTGTAAAATACATTAAAAATACATACATATAAAATCCACCCTTACAGCCGCTGTACTGGGTTGTAATAAATAATTTCGATTACTTTGCTAAGTTCACCTTTCACTTGCAACAAAATGAGACGATTTAAAGTTTATTTTAACATATCTGTCACAATAAAATTATTTTTAAATTTTTTAGTGACGCCACTGACTTCACACACGAACGTCATACTCTAGTAATTACTTTCAAACTTTACTGGTATTTAGATTTTAAGTTATTTAAAAAAATTCTAAATATTGTTTTAAGTTTAACACCCTGTATCATTTTAACGAAACGTCCTAGATAAAAACTTTATATGAAAGACTCCCCATAAAATTCACCTAAGAATGCGAGGTGTCATTTTTGGTCACCATTTGTGAATCACCCTGTATATTTTCCCTGTTTCCCGTTTCCCCAAACATTTTGCTTAAAATAAAATTTTATATCTATAAATGTACATAACAACACCCTGTATATTTTATATTTTTTAAAATTGTAATTATAAATTTCATATTTGATGGAACATATCGAGAAAATTTTAAATTAAATAGTTTACAGTAAAAAAAATCGGTAAAAAATATTCAAAGCAAGAACATGATTATTTATGACTACACATAAATCTCGTCTTAATTTGTGAGAAGGGTACAATGTACACAAGATTGACTTGTTTATACCTTACAATTCATCACGTAGATCGAACTGCACTCTTGAGAAAAACATGTCTTGCAGCGATAATAACGTAACTGATGACAACTGACTGGTAATCCTAATTAACAACACGGATAATATGAACAAGGGTAACCTAAATTGAAATTCGACTTTAACTTACATTTGACGTAATATATTCTTGACAGCCGGTAACGTTTCAAACAAATAGATGTTTTCAATTACAGCAAATACCCAAAAATAAAAATTAATGTAATATTTACTCAGTATAGATTGAATTTCAAACAAATGCCATACTAGTCACAACAAAATTTTATTGTATTAAACTGCTAGGACATTAAACGTTGAAAGCGCCACGGGTGTTGTCATTATCCTTATAATACCCTTGATACCTTAATTATTATAATGTTATATTTATTAACACTAATCAGGTACTATAAATGAAATGATGTTCTATAATAATTCCTATCTACTAGGAATCTCTTAAAATCTTGCTAGGACTTCTCAACTTATTATTACTATTCATATGTATATTACTTTTGTTCGGTACAACAAAAATGTAAACTGGTCTGTTACCACTACACCTCTCACATTTTTTTTCCAGAATTTAATTTGGGCATCTCCATAATTGATATTTAAATTAGGTTAATACCCTGACATTCTTCTGATTGTAATGATTTACGAGTTCGACGTCTTAGATCATCGGCCTTAATAGGACTTTTAAGAATTTTAGCAACAAAAGCGTCGGAATTACCTACTCGGAGATTAGCGAAATATAATTTCACAATGCGTATTTTATATTTAATTGTAAGTATGTAGTTCGAATGAAATCCGATTTTGTAAATCGTAATCGTAAAGGTCTTGCTTTGAATCAATTTTTGTGTGGTTTGTGAACTTTGCCGTAAGATTTGCAATACTAAAATATTATAAATGCAGTGCATTTTACAGGGTGTAATAACTTTTATCAAAATTTATCTGTTCAGAGAAAATTTAACTTCTTTCAAGGAAAATTTAAAATATCTTTTGAAAATTGTGTTACTTTTCAGATTTATTTTTTATTTTACATTATTTGACAAGCCTGGAAAAGTATTATTTATTATTAACGAGATGAATTTTTATTCATATGAAATTACTGTTAACTAAATTCCAGACGTAGTGCAATAAAAATCCGAATGGGCAAAGCATATGAAATGAATTATAAAATATTTTATTTTGGTCCTTTCTATGCAGAATCACGTTTCGTCTGCCTACTCAAATATCAAAGGCATTCTGCACAGGAAATGAGAAAATAACTTGTTTTTAAATATGTGAGATATTGATAAATTTTCAAAATAAATTACGGAAAGTTCTATGAATTTTTAGGTATTCGTAATGGCGGAAAAATTGTGATATGGTAACATTCCATATTTGAAAAGCTAACTTAAAATCTAAATATGTTTTTAGAAGTATAATTATCAGAAGTTAATATATCCTACATATTATATAACAGCTCCTAACTTAATGAATATACAAAATTGTTAGTAATTTTTTTAGAACGTTCAAAAATTTTCGGGAACTTTTTTTATTTGACTTTAAGTAGTTTCCTATAAAAGCTATATAACGAGCGTTCAAATAAAAACGTGGTCGAAGTTAGCTCTGACACATTGGACGTAGGGAGTAGCTTATAGCGACCAACTTAACCTCATTTCTCAACGAGCTGTATAGCAGCTGTCAGTTTCAATAACGTTAATGACTATATAACTTTATTTTAAAGAATAATCGTGATAACAATAACAAACAATTAAAGGAGCTGCGGAAAGTGTCCCCCTCCTTGTTATAACAATAAATTAAAGCAGCTGCTGAAAGTGTCCCCCTCCTTGTTCCAAGCACTTTTCACACCTGTTCCTCAAAGAATTAAAGACATTTTCTAAGATGCTCGGGGTATTGTTAATTTCACGAATCTTGTCTATAAGTCGAGCCTGCAGATGGTTTAAATCAGGAATAGGCAGTTCAAAAATAGTGTTTTTAAGGTAAGGCCACAAAAAGAAATCACACGGCGTAATATCACATGACCTCGGTGGAAATTCATGTTCAGCATTGAGACTTATTAGTCGATTTTGGAAAACTTCCCTCAACATATTCATCGTCTCGCCTGCCGTATGTGCCCTTGCGCCATCTTGTTGAAAGTAAAAGTTTGTAATTTCGTTTTCTTCCAGCTGGTTAACAAAAGGAGCGATAATTTCTTCTCTATACCTTTGCGCAGTAAGAGTACCATTAAAAAAAATAGGTCCATAAATCCTCCTTCGATTGAGAGCACACCAAACTCCAATTTTTTGAGCGTGTAGAGGGCCCTCGACAAAAAAGTTATCTGGTTTTTCAGAAGACCACATTCTCATATTCTGTGAGTTTACGTAACCACTTAAATGAAACCAGGCTTCATCAGAAAAAAAGGTGATATTATGAAGTTCACCGTAGTTGTTTAAAAACCATTCACAAAATACAGCCCGTCGCGGAAAATCAACTTCATGAAGTTCTTGCTGACAAGTTAAACGATAGGAGAACAAACGCAAATCTTTTTTTAACACTGTGTGGCAGGTACCGACTGATACTCCCACCATTTGTGATAAAACACGTACAGAAGTTCTTGGCGCATTTTCCATTATTTGTTGGACATTTTCTTTTAATTCTTCAGTCCGCTTTTTAGGTCGGCCGCTTCCTTCTTTTCTTGTTACACTGCCCGTTTCACGAAAAACATTAACACAACGCTGAACTGCACTTTGAAAAATTTTGTACTCAACAACGCCGGGAAATTGATTTTGAAATTCTATGAAACATTCCTCAATAGAATACTTCCATATTCCATCAATCTTGCGTCCATTTCTAAAGTAGGACTCTATGATAAACACTTTTTGTTCTTGAGAAAACACCATTTTAAACGCTTTTTAAAACGAAAATATTCAAATTGATAGCGGCGATATAGCGCTTTGACAGATGACGTTTAAGTTCATTTGCTATACGCTACGCCCTACGTCCAAATTTTCAGAACCAACTTGACCACGTTTTTATTTGAACGCTCGTTAGCTCTCTCAGGGCTTCGAAACTTTTTTTTCAGAAAAAAGATTCTTTTTAGGATAAGATTTTTAATTTACATTACAATCTGATATACAGTTGGACCATTCACAGTATTATTAAAGTTAAATGCAACAAAAATTAAGATCTAATATATTTAACAAACTGTACAGAGATACCTAGTTCTATTTAAGACAATAATTTTCGTTTTTTTTCTCAGATAGCCCTATATGTGAAGGCGGTAAACGAATTTTTCCACAAAAAAATACTACCGAAGCAAACGTATGATTTTTTATGTTTTTCAAATCAGAGAAACCTACAAATTTCAAAAGTATAAAAAATATAGGGCATTCTACTTAAAAAGTCGCATATTTCAGATGTTTTCTCTAAAAATTAATTTTTAATCCCTCAAAGGACCATATTTTTTTTTTAAGTCAAAAATAGGATGTGATTTTCGTTGGGAAATCCTTTATATTTGAAAACTATACAGTGCGTTGATGATAAAAGGAACAAATTCGTTGAAAGTTCAGGTAATTATTTTGTGGAAAAACGCTCGGACACATCGATTAGTATTTTTAGTTGCGGATTTTTTGATATAGGAAAATTGTACACAGGGTGTCTCAAGAAGAACATATGCAGTCTTAGATTTCACCCGAAAGATTTTATTTTTGATGAGGCTACTTTTGTTTTAAATGGACACGTAAAGAGACAAAACTGCAGGTACTGGATAACTGAAATTCTCGTTGGACACAAGTCTGTCACAAACACCTTCATCAAAAAGTAAATGTTTGGGCAGGTATTGTCGAAAACCGAATTCTTGGACCTTATTTTTTTTAAAGAAAAATTAAATGGAGTACTTTTAGTTTGAACTCCTCTCCGTTTTAGCTGTTGTGTTTCCTAATCCACAAAATCCAGATATTCCTCATAATGACATATATGGTTCCAACACGATGGGGGCACCTCCTCATTTTGCAATTGCAGTTCGACAATTTGTTGACTTAACTTTCCCTAATAAGTGGATTCGACGCAGAGGTTCTATTGACTGGCCACCAAGGACACCGGATCTAACCCATTTAGATTTCTTCTTATGAGGTTATTTGAAATTTAAAGTTGATGTGTATAGACCAAATAATCTTGATGGTTTGAAACAGAGAATACGCCAGAAAATAAGACTTATTCTAGCAGAAGTAATTGAAAACGTTGAACGGGAAATAATCCTTCGACTACAAAAATGTATTGAAGTAACATAGAACATTTATTATAAAGCAATAATTGTTTTATGATTAAACATTTTTTTTCCATTTATCACATTTCAAACGTTATTATTAGGAGATATGGTATGTTATACAAAAAGTTTTCAAAATTTATCGTACAATTCAATACACAGGATGTTCCATTAAGAAAAATCAATGATGACTGCCTATGTTCTTGACACATATTGTGTACAATTTTCCTATATCAAAATTTCCGTAACTAAAAATACTAATCGACATGTCCGAGCGTTTTTGCACAAAATAATTACCTGAATTTTAAACGAATTTGTTCCTTTCATCATGAACGCAGTGTATTTGTGGCTGTTTTTATCCTTCAAAAATATGAAAAACATGTCACTGCTTAAGACATAGTAAATATTTACAGAAATACAAATTTTAGTAAAAATTATTCCTTTAATGTCAGTTGTTATTATTAATTATTGAATATGATTAAATGTAATTAAAAATTATAAAGAAACTGGGTGTTATGAATTTTCGACTGTTACTTATAAAAAGCATTGCCTTTAATTATCAACTAATTTTTCCTAAGACTTGATCTATGATTGTACTTACGATTTTGACTAGCGGCATGACGCCCGATGATTCAAATCTGCCTGGTGGCTCTCGATTATGATAAAATGTCGAACTCGGATCCGTCAAGCAAAAATAAGTTGCGTCAAGAAGTGTTTTAATATATTTTCGTCAAGATCGAACACGCATCGACCCACCTTAAATCGAGAAGACAGGATTGCACCCGACACCACGTCCCATATCATTTTCTAAAAATACCAGAGGAAAGCTCGCTGCCGTTTTACACAACTTTACAGAATTCAGTCGCGGCCCTCTTGTCGAGCGGTGTGTGTGTTTTTCGAGAAAATCCAAAATGGGAGACGTCGAGGTCCATTCCAACTTCACCATAACGGAGAAGAAGACCAAGAAGGTGAAGAAGACCGCCAAGAGGAGAGAGGAGGACCATGCGGAGGTCACGGTGGACCTGAAGAATGGAACTCAGGGGTATGTGTTGGCATTTTGAGGACCGCTGGAGGCTATGCTGCGTATACCACACCTAGAAACGATACTGAAATCGAAAAAGTGGCAAAGTGGAAGTGTTTGAAAATCAAATTTCAACGCACACGTCCCTTCCCCCATACATCCCTTACACCTTTAACAGATTGTGTGTTTTGTGTTTTCTAATTCCATCCAAATATTCGAAATACTACCGCTTTTAGTGGGATCAGTGAGACACTTAAACGATTCTAAATACTACATGACAAAAATGGGACAAAAGTGTAGGTTGGACGTTGCAAAAAATCTAAAATGCGCAAGGCTGCTGCAGTCATTCGAGCTGAGCTATTTTTTGAAGTAGGGGGGATTACCGAGCTAACCAAGCGGTGTACAGTTACACTTTCTTCCATCAGAAATATTTTTAGTCGTCGATATTTTCAGAACAAAATCGATAACGATTATTCATTCTTTTTCCTCATCCAAATGAAAAGCTCGGGGATATCTCGCAAATTGCACCTTACTTCGATTAAAGCAATTAAAACCGGTGAGAGTTCACAAAAATTTTGTTTTTCAAATAAGGGATCAAACAACCATTAGAGGAGCTATTAAGTCGCTACAAAGGAGGCTTCAACGCTTTATTACTGCCAAATTGTTTAAAAAACCACTAGAACCCCTCCCCTGACGTTTCCAAAGATCGGACTCCCCTTTTCTTCTTCTTCTTCTTTGAATTTCATCATAGATTTTTTATTCGTTTATAAAACTTGATCACGATGTGAAACTAAACAGTAGTATTGACTACTGAACAAACTATCTCTAAGAAGATTCTAAATTGAACAACCAATTTACATCTGCTTGTTTTTAAATTCTATTGAAAGAGATTTCAATAGAAGTTCTTTATTCAATATTCTTGAAAAATTGCTGCATGAAAAACTGCTTGAATCTAGTCTGGTCTTGAAAAAAATATGGCTCATCATTTTGTTAACTTTTACCAGTCATTTATCATGTTTTTGAATTTTAAATTTCAATAATTTCCATAACCCTCAGTGTTTTGCTTCGACTTTTTTTTTATTACAATTGAGAATATGTTGAGGCAGCTGCTCCTTGGCAGACCATTATTTACAAATTGTGTGGATATTCACGTGATATTTAGGTCGACCATGGCAGAGTTTAAATTTAGAAAATTTCGTAACAGGTGGTACGATTTACAAAACAAAACTACAACTTGTAAATTTAAAGTGATTGATGAATAAGTTTCCCAATTTTCGAATATTTGGAACTGAAACTTGAGTTGTAATTTATATTTATTGAATTATTTTTTAACACTGACTCAAAAGCTGATTGGGATGAGTACCACATCGTGAATATTAGGTCCTGTAAATAATATTACATCACCGATACACAACCATAGTTATTGACCCTTCCACTTTGACACTGTGCCATCTGCCCCAGGAAACATGCCATCACATACCCCTGTTATTACAAAAGGTACATTACAATAGATATACTTACACATTTAATATTGTATGCTGTATTTTTGCTTTTATTTCGATCGTGTTGATGACATTTTGTTTGTAACAGTTATTGTATTCTGACTTGTTCTGTGTGTAGAGCTATATAAAAACTACCAGCAAATGTTATAGCTTTATTACTTACGGTAATATATTACCAACAAGTTTATTTGTAAATGATGCCAAGGTATTTTTTATCTTGTTTCAAACCAAACAATCTAGATTTTCTGGCGGCGTATTGAACATAAAAGCCAGTATAAATAATGGATTATATTGCAGCGGATATATTTATAATAATAATGAGATATATTAGTAACGCAAATATTTCGATTTGAAAATGCCATTATTGTATATGCGATGTTACAAGTACTATTTATTTACGTGTGATGCTCGCGCAAATATTGTGCAGATGGGACAAAATATGTTATTTCTCCTTTTCGTACTTATACTCGTATAAATTATTTCTGCGAACTGGCACAAACATTTTTTAATAAAACAATTATACTTGTGTCTCTTGACTTTATTTTCAAAATAGGTGCATGCTTATTTTTATATCGTATTTGAGCAATATTAAAGTAAAAAATTATTGGTATTTCCAATCAGATGGTTAGTTGCCATTAATTGTTAATAGAAAGATTTATTTGTAACAATACAACTGTTAAGTTGGTCAAATAAAATACAAAATACAAAACAACGTGCCAGAATGTGGCAAATGGACATCTTAAATTCTTAAAATCCTTTTCACGCTTGTTTCATTATGAGATCTTGGGCATAGCTCAAATGTAAACAGAATTGTTGCGTCTCATGCTCATGGAAATTTGCCAAAAGTTACGTCGCTATCATCTTTTGTTGAAACTGTTTTGAGATTGGACAATTTTAACCCTTATTGGTTACAATCTTTCTTTTTCATAAATGAGTGTCCAAAAATTAACAACAGTTTTATGAATTTTTAATATCATTTGAAGAAAACAGCTTTTATAAATTTTAGTTAAGACACGATTCCAACAACAGAATTTTATATCACATAAGATTTTTATTAATTATTATTTAGCTTCTCCAATTTTAAGAGGAATTTTAGGATTGAATCATATTATACTACGTAGAATTTCTAAAAGATTTCTTGAATTCAATTTTTAACATAAAAATGTACTCAATTCCTTGGTAATTTTTGCAATTTTGTACAATTTTGTTGTTTGTAACACTAAATAAATTTCGTATAAAAAAATTGCATTCGAGCAAGTGCATTTTTTTCCACCCCAAACGGATTTTAATTATTTCGAACATATTTGGGTGTATAGAAGAATATTTCCTATATTCTTCTAAAGTTTTATTACTTTAATACTACTCTGGTGCATAAATATTGTTTCTACAAACCTTAAACATATGAAGAACCATCTACAAGTGTATAGACCCACCACAATCATAACCACAAATTTAATTTCAGACGCAGAATTGATGAAAAATAAGACCTTTTTCTATAGAAAATATTTTTAAAGCCACATTGTTTCGTTTGTAATAGTGCAATTTTAGTGTTGTTTAAGTATTGTATAGTCTTTCCGAAATCAGTTGAAAATGCAAAAAAACGTCTGGTAAACGGCTAAATAAATATGGGAACAAGTTTTTCAAATATTTCAATGCGGAGTTGCTGCGTCAGCGACCGAACCTGATACATACTATCAATCTGTTGGTTCTTCAATTGAAAAACTATAACCATGTTAGCTGAAATAACTTCTCTAGGTACCATTATGAGCAAATTCTTGTCGGAAAAAAGTTAAGAAAAGCAATGAAAAACGTCTAAATAAAAATTGCCAGAAGACGTATATTACAAAAGAAATGAAAAACCTCTTTAAAACTTTCCGGAAGACGTACCTACGTTATCTTAAATATTCCTCATTTCCAAGGCCATGCCGATTAATAATTGCATATATCGTTTTTTTTTTCTAGTTGATTTTCAGTGGGGAGTACACCAAAGCCATGAACAAGGACTGGCACGGTCAACACTTCTGCTGTTGGCAATGCGACGAAAGCCTCACAGGACAACGTTACGTCCTCCGCGACGACCATCCCTACTGCGTCTCCTGTTACGAATCAGTCTTCGCCAATGCCTGCGAGAAGTGCAGCAGGACCATCGGCATCNTCTTTAAAACTTGCCGGAAGACGTACCTACGTTACCTTAAATATTCCTCATTTCCAAGGCCATGCCGATTAATAATTGCATATATCGTTTTTTTTTTCTAGTTGATTTTCAGTGGGGAGTACACCAAAGCCATGAACAAGGACTGGCACGGTCAACACTTCTGCTGTTGGCAATGCGACGAAAGCCTCACAGGACAACGTTACGTCCTCCGCGACGACCATCCCTACTGCGTCTCCTGTTACGAATCAGTCTTCGCCAATGCCTGCGAGAAGTGCAGCAGGACCATCGGCATCGACTCCAAGGTACGTAGACAGCTGTTACATTTGTTTTAATAAACCTTTTTCCAAGTAATCAGCATCACATACCTCGTATAATGTAATGCTTACGATTTTTAATTTATACAGGGCTGGCTAGCCGAGGTACGCATTTGCGCTGTCCATTTCTTTCTTACTCATTATAGTAGCAAATCACTACTCTGCAGGATACAGGCCCCATCCAGTATCGTCTTACATCCGCAGTAACTAATAAATAGCCAAGATCAATTGTCAGTAGAGCCACCAGACAGATTTCAAACCGGATATGACCACCGACGAGTGATGTTGCTATTGGGATGTGTATCTACCGAACTGCTTTGAGTGTGGGCGAGATACAACCTATAAAGGATATATCGTATCTTTAATGTAGATTATGTCTCATCCAAACTCAAACCATGTCGGTAGATAGACTTCTAAAAGGCTAAATCGTTCGTCGTCGTCTCACCTATGATCTACGGTCTATGTCTGGGAATATTACTGATAGATGATCATATCTGTTTACTAGACATTGCGGTTGTAATTCAATTCTGGGCGGGATCTGCAGTCCGCAGAGTAGTTGATTCACACAATATCATTAGGTAAAAGTTTATTTCGCGAGCGACACTAGGTCGTCGTGCTTTCATAATATCTACACATTAGTAGTATTAGTATGGTGCTCTCTGTCAGTAGGTTCAAAGCAATGCTTTGTGCCAGTATGACATTTTGGCCATATCTCTCTTACTACAAGAGAAAGACACATCAAGCCTTATTGTAATCGAAGACAGTGTTCAACTATGTTAAATTAAAAGGCGACAGTTGATTTATTTTTACTGGAGCTTCATGAAAATTAGAACACTATTTTTATGTAATCTTTTTTTTCCAAAAATAGCAGCTCAAGGCACATTCCACACTCATTCAAAAAACGAGATAGTAAAAAATCTTTTGTGAATGGACGACACGCGCATTTTGTTTAGCTTGTAATTCATGAAAAAATGTTTTTTATTATTGTAATCAAATTGTCAACATAGGTATCATAAATGTCAAATAATTTACACACCGTACTATTTATTTTTTTTATTTTTTATACTAGCGCACCGACTCACCTCTGGATGCTATAAATACAACTTATTTTACTCGCTGTCCTTGAAAAACTGCAATTTTTTGTACGAGTTAATATTACATTAATAATCACAGACCAACAAAATTTAACTTTTTTTGGAAGCAGAAACGAATATATATTTCCGAAGGATTTAGGTGCGCTGAATCCGAATCTGGCAGCAGAATTGCTCTATCACGTCAGGTTTTTGAGATATCCTACCCTAAAAGTGCAAAAAACACTGTTTTTCGTCATATTTGAGGTTATGTAGTAATGCCATCTATTCTTTTTCAAAAAAACTAATACATTGAATCTAAAAGTACAAGGCTCCCTCCTTCGAATGCCGTTGAGTTTGCTCAAATATCTTTTTTTTTTTCATTGAGATATTACATGTAGAAATTCAGAAACTTCATACCCATACGGTTTGTGGGTTTGGAGTTGGTGGGCTTGGGGTTTGTAAGCTTGGAGTTTGTAGGTTCGGGTTTTGTGGGATTGGGGTTTGTGGGTTTAGAGATTGTGGATTTGGAATTTGTGCGTCTGTGGATTTGGAGTTTATGAGTTTGAGATCGTATGTATTGAAGGTTTCTGAGTATGAAGTTTCTGAACTGAAATAAAGAAATTTTAACATGTGATACCTCAACGAAAAAAAATATATATTTGAGCAAACTCAACGGCATTCGAAAGAGGGAGCCTTGTACTTTTAAATTATATGTATTTTTTTTTTGAAAAAGAATAGATGGCATTACTACATAATCTCATGACGAAAAACAGTGTTTTTTGCACTTTTAGGTTAGGATATCTCAAAAACCTGACGTGATAGAATAATCCTGCTGCCAGATTCGGATTCAGCGCACTAAAATCCTTCAGGAATGCATATTAGTGTGTCTGCTTTTTGACCCTTGTTGACCTGTGAATTAATAACATCTATCTCGGTGAAACGTTGTAATTAGTACAAACGCACAACTGTAGCGGCCCTAAAATACTTCCTCGTGGTACACTTTAACCGTCTGTTCCAGGACTTGTCGTACAAGGACAAGCATTGGCACGAGGCCTGCTTCCTCTGCACCACTTGCGGGGAATCCCTTGTAGACAAACAGTTCGGGTCCAAGGGTGATAGGATCTACTGCGGGAGCTGTTATGACCAACAGTTCGCCTCCAGGTGCGATGGGTGCCATGAAATCTTCAGAGCTGGTGAGTGATGACGTTTTCATGGCGTTAAATTAATAAATAATAGTAAAGAAAATATAAACATACACTGTTAACTAGATGAGATTTTTTTAAAAGCATCAATTCAATCTTTAAATTGCAGAAATACGTTTAATGTATTTTTTTAAATATTCAATTAATGTCTTTAAAAAACGTAAAACTACATAATTATAAAAATAAATGTAATAACAGAAAGCAATAATCAAAAATTGTAAAATCTAAAATGTATATAAATATTTGTACAAAACTAAAGAACAAAATAGAACAAACAGAAAAAACTGTTAATGACCCACGAGTATATTTAACTATAAAATCTACTTAAGACGAACTAGCAGTAATTGTTCACTCGTGCAAGATTCACTAATTAACATTGTCCTTGAACTTTACGCTGGAAATTTCGGTAATATGTTCTGTAATTATCATGTGACATAATGTTATTCTGTGCGAATAATCATACTATTAGTGCTGTCATAACATTCGGAAGCATTGTGAACAGCGCTATTAATTAAATATTTCGATTGAGCTTTCTTAAATGGTATTCACGTGTAGACTACAATGTGGTTTGGCATATAAAAATGAGACGAGACAGTAAATATAATTATTGTTTATTGTGCAGGTGATTTCAATTTTATGTTTTTGCACAAGAGAAGTTTGTGAATGAGACAAAAACTGGCATTGATAAAATAAAACTAATCCTAGTTATTGTTTTCTCTTTTTATACTGCACTATACAGGGTGGTCCCGAGGTAATGGTCCAAAATTCATGGGTAGATTCCCGAAACAAAAATATTGCGATTTAGCCGAACTTACCTTAGTCCAAAAGTTGATAGTTAAATAGATGCAGGGTGTTAAATGTAAAATATTATTTTAGTATATTTCCATTTATTTCTTAATAAATGCAAATAATATCTACACAAAATTTTGGGGTTTGGGGTTCTTTGGATAGAGGAATTGAAATTTGTTCACATTTTGGTTATAGTTCATAGAGGGCGCCAGCTGCCGTAGATTGAAGGTGTTGGAAACGACATAACTTTTTTGTACTTTAAGAAGGTATTTCATCTTTGGTATCAAATTCTTATTTTCCAACTTTTTTTACACAAAAAAGGTACTTTATGAAAGTAGCTGTGTCGCACCGTTTCCGAGACATTTGGCTTTGAAACTTCCAATGCTAATAGTTGAAATAATTAAAATAATTTAGAAATGTCAAAAACAAGGGTTTATTTAGAATTTAAAATTGTAATGAACAGTAAAATAGTAAACATAAGTAAAAAATATGCCTTTTTGACAATAATTGCTCAAAATGTCCACCTCTAACTTCAATACATTTATCAACACGTTTATTAAAAGATTGTCTTATTTTAAACTATATATCCTTAATGCGAAATGACTTTGCAGTATATAAAACCTGCTACACTAAAGTTCTTCTCAAGTATTTCTAGTTTCTCAATAAACAATTGATTTCATGTAACTCCAAAAACGAAAATCTCGGCATTCTATCTCACATTTATGTATACGAGTATACAATAATTTGTAAGGTAAGATGTTTTTTAATTAGATACGAATAATACTTAATAGAAATTAGCATACAAATGACAACAATAAGACAAGTGGAAGACGTCAATTATTTGATTTTCGTCCAAATCCTACTTAAGAAACTTTACCGGTAAATTAATAATACCTGTAGGTACTTAATTGTAATTTAATGCAACAGCATTGGAAGTTTCAAAGCCAAATATCTCGAAAACGGTGCGAGATAGCTACTTTAATAAAATATACCATTTTTGTGTAAAAAAAGTTGAAAAATAAGAATTTGTTACCAAAGATGAGATACCCTTACAGTACAAAAAAGTTATGTCTTTTTTAACACATTCAATCTACTGCAGCTAGCGCTCTCTATGAACTTTAACCAAAATGTGAACAGATTACAATTCCTCTACTCAAAGAACTCCAATCCCCAAAATTTTGTGAGGATATTTGCATTTGTTAAGGAATAAATTAAAAAAAAATTAAACAATATTTTACATTTAACACCCTGTATCTCTTTAACTATAAACTTTTGGACTAAGGTAAGTTCAGCTAAATCGCCAAAATTTTACTTGGGGAATCTACCCATGAATTTTGGCCCATTACCTAAGGACCACCCTGTATTTAAAAACGTTTTTTTTCTGATCACATTTCTGTAATTTTAATATTTACTAGTGTTTTCATTCAGAAAGTGGTTGATAGTGAGATGGGCAGAAAATGAATAAGCATCATTCATATTCAAAAATATCTTTTAGTTTTCCTTCGATTCATACGAGGTTTTTTTTGTTAACTTATTACAGCTTGCAACCTTACAGTAAAAAAAAACGCCAATACAATCACTGGAGACACCCACAGCCATCTGTTAAAGGTTAAAACGTGTTTTCCTGTGCTGTTCAAAGCGTTATCCAAAATAAAGATGATGTAAATCTAATGCTTACAATATATTAATAAATTATACTTTCATTAGTCATTAACATAATTTTTCTCATACATATTTTTTCCTATTAGCAAGTGACTGGTGGCGATATTATTATAAAGCCGACGTAATTTAAGATTCTATCCGACTTACCGAGGTCGAAAAAGTGTTCTTTTTAACTTTTATGACCATTACTGCGTTTTAAGTTGAATATAAAAAGGTGTGGATGGTCGCTTTTTATATAGCCGTTGAGTAGATATTGACCGTACAGTACAGGGTGTCCCAATAAGCGGGAATGAAATACACTGCTTTGACCCGAATTTAATTGATTTTCCATTTTTGATAGACTCAAACGTCCTACAAAATTTTACTACTCTTTCGATTCAAACATTTTCTAATTCTATTAGAGATCATGTGCTTCCTTCATTTTTAGTCGAATTAAAAAAAGTGGATAGTTTAAGCTCGTGGTTTTATGTAGTCATTGAATAGATATTGGTGTTACCATACATGGTGCATCAATTTTGATAGGTTCAAAAGCTCGATAAGATTTTAATTATCTTCGTTTGGTTATTTCAGAAATTGGACAAAATTTTACTAATCTTTCGATTGGCTTTTTCAGAAATTCATAAAATTTTGCTGATCTTTCGATAACTTTCTCTAATATATGACAGCTTGTTGTCGGATAAATTAATAAGCCGATGCATGTAGTGGTTTAGCTATACATTTTTATTTATGCCAATGACATATAATCCCTCGATACATTAATCTGAATTTTAATTAATTTAAAATGTTACTTATCTTTCGATTGATAATACCTTTCAGGTTCTCTTTTTCTACACCAAAATAAATATATGGAAAAGAAATCAATGATACCCCGTTAGAGACCTTGTGCTTATTTTAAGTTATATGACGCTATAAATTGAATAAACAAATGTGGATGATTTCGCTTTTTATACAAGTGATGTATCGAAATTAGCCGTAATAAAATTAGTAAAATTTAATATATTTTTCGTATGTGACATGTTCAGAAGCTCGAAGAAATTTTACTCATCTTTCGATTGTCCAATTAAAAAATTCCATCAAATTTTTCTGATCTTTCGATTTAAAATTTTTCTCAAAACAGTTTCTATTCGAAACCCTGTACATAGCAGTGTCCCGCATTTTGACTGGCTTGTTTTGCTAACAGATGACTGCCGTACGTGAAAAAATACCGACCTTTGATGTGCAATACTCGTTAATTGCATGTGCTAACTTAAAAATTAGCAGCCTGCGGCTGTTAAACTGATAACAGATAAGCCATGCATGTGATGGTTCGGTCGTACATTTTTATTATTTTTTATTTGTGTCAATGGTATCAAGTATTAAAAAGCAGTTGCGAGAGACCGTCCTAGAATATAATGGTGTTTACTCACATATTTCGTCAAGATTAATGAAATAGTAAATAATCAATATTTAATTATTTGCATATAAAATAGACAATTAAATATCTATGAATAACATTTTTAATGGCTTATTTGTTTATAAACGTTAGTGCAGCGTGTAGTTATAGAGGTCGTCTTGACCGTATTTGAATACTTAGACGAAACAATCGTTGATAAATATATCGAAAACAAATTGAATTGCAATGCCATTAGATCATCTCATATTTGTGTTGCAGTTAACTGCATGCATACATCAAAACACTGTCAGAACCAATTGAATATAAATATTTTAAGGGGGAATTAACATATTTTGCAAAATTTGTCCCAAATTACATTACCTATTTTATAAATAGCTTAGTTTGCGAGATACACGATGTTAAATTTTTAAAAATATATAATATTTACGAAGATATCTCGAAGTTTAATCTAGCCTGATGTAGTGCAACTACTAGAAGATGCTGCCTGTCACTGAGAAACCCAGAAAACATTTTGATGCTAGAAAATTCGAAGTTCGTCTCTTGCATTTTATTTCGAAAAGGAGTCACTTTTTAATTATTTTTAAAAATCTAAAATAGCTTAACCATAAAGTGGAGAACATCTCGATAATAACTGTAAAAGTGTTGGTTTCAAAGAAAATACCTATATCTGTTAAAATTACGAATTTAAATACATTACTAAAAATTTAAAATTTTACAGTTGAAAATTTAAAAGGATCTCCCGCAACTTTATGGAAACTGACTTTCGGCAAATTTTTTTGAGAGTACTATGTTCTGAACGCGAGGTCTCAGTCTCAATGAGCACAAAGTCTGAACATCCTTTGTTCTCGAGCTATAGCCCCTGAAAGTTAAATTTTATCGCCCCTGAAAGATTACGGTCCCTGAAAGTTGAATTTACTGCCCCTGAAAGTTGAATTTGCGGCCCCTGAAAGTTGAATTTTATTATATATGTAAATGTGTATTTTTGAAAAAAGAATCATTGGCTGTATTCTTACCGTGTAGCGCAAGGGGTAATAATTCAACTTTCAGGGGCCGTAGGTCCGTAAACTTTGTGCCCATTGAAATTTTGTATCCACTCTGAACGCGTGGATCAAGTCTCAATGAGTACAAAGTCTGAAAGTCCTTTGTTTTCGACCTATGACCCCTGAAAGTTAAATTTTATTATATATATACGGCCCCTGAGAGTTAAATTTTACCGCCCCTGAAAGTTGGATTTACAGCCCCTGAAAGTTGGATTTACGGCCCCTGAAAGTTGAATTTTATTATACATGTATGTGTATTTTTGAAAAAAGAATCCTTGGCTGTATTCTTACTATGCAGCGCAAGGGGTAAAAATTCAACTTTCAGGGGCCGTAGGTCCGTAGATTTTGTGCCCATTGAAATTTTTGATCCACTCGTTCAGAACTATGACATAGCAAAATTACAAAAAAAAAATAGCCGAAAACCAGTTTCCATAAGGTTTCTGCGGGATTCTTTAAAAGGATTGTTGCTCTTTAAAATAATTAAAGTTTATACACGAATATTTTTTTTACTTTTGATAGCATTTAAAATCGTATTTATAATAAAACATTTTTATAGATATATTCAAAAGTGATGAGCTTATTTTGAGATCTAAAAAAAATGGTGTTTTCGAAATAAAATTGAAAATACCATTTTCTTTCTTTGAAATACAACTAGGAAACAAATGCACTAATTGAAGTACATACCATAATACTCTATAGTGTCCATATACTGAGGTTTCTAGAGACTATGTCCTCCAGTATTTCCACCTAAGAAATATTAGCTAAAGTTATACTTTTTTCTAAACTTTAAAACGCCGTATTCCGAAAATTAAGTCTACGACATAGATTCATACAACTTTTCTTCTTCAAATTATTTCTTGATTTATTTGTAGTATGTACTTAATCTTTAGTTGTTTGTTAATAATCATGTTCGAATTCGTCAATGTCAACATAAAATACTTTTATTTATAATATCGAAAAGCTAGGTACATCTGGTACAACCCTAGTATTTAAAATAGAACACACCTTTAAAAATATATATTCTCCGTCTCTCTTGAGTTACAATCCTTAGAAATGTACAGCATACAACAGTGTAGTTGTAGTTATATTTAGATGGACACATACTTGTACTAAATCTAAAATTAGGATGTTCGAAATGTCAAGGAAATATGGAATTTCGAAAAAAATATTTTTAATAAGGGGAGAAACATTTATTAAATATCTATTGCCTCATTATTGATCTCATCATGGGTTTGTCTCCATTGTGTACTTAAAATTTATTAAATATTCCTATTTATTATTAATATATTTGCAATGTTATCTTCTGCAAACTTGAAAGGACCGTTTTTAAGCATGAATTTATTTCCCAAGCTACTAAAATACTCAGAAATAAAGAAAATTGTTTTCTAATTTTTTTTCTATTTTCGTATTGTAATAATCGTCAATTCAACAGAACGTCTGATTATATTCCATCGACAAGAACAACTATTAACAATTAACATCACGCTGAGGTTCCATCGTACTACCACCAAAAAAAAACTACTACGTGTTCATAAACAGTCGCCCGCCGAAAAATGAAGTGCAGAACCCAACACACCGACTCCAAACCAAAATAAACGGCCTTAGTCATCCTTATAAATAACACGGCACTTCAGAGATAGACCTCTATGCGCTTTGGTGATTACGTAAATTATAGGATTCTTATATATACAACTTTTTTGGCGTCGGGTTGCGTCACCGCCATATCCTATTGGAACGCTAGCGAATGTTTCAGAGTTGTTTTCTTTCCTTTTGTGGGAGCCCGGTTTCGATCGTGATTAGGTTTTATTTTATATACTTACTTTAGAAGACGTTATTCGTCATTTTAAAGTGGTTCTATTTTCATCTTTTAATAATGTTTGAAGAAATATTATTTACCTCCCGTATTTTATTGAATCTGATGTTCGTGTCGTGTCATTTCAATTTTATGCCCTACACAAGGTTATAAGTCAAAAAATATATACATGGTGTCCGGAACCGAATGGGCCATGCTTCAAGAGTAGCTTCTGCAAGTGGAAATAAATTTGCTTTTAATTAAATTACCTTAATACAAGTTTCCCTGTTAAAAAATTGACAAATGTTCGAGTAAAATTCAAATATCAGCGGGCTAAAGAAACTCTTTGAATACAGTTCTGTGAAACAGACAGGACTAAAGAGATATAAAGGATTATATTTCAGTATACATCGACTTTCGAATATATAAACGGTCAAAAACATAAAAAATAAAAAGGATGAAGTTCAGTTTTATTAGCACACCAGTCGGCCACTTTTGGTAAAAAACAAAATACTCTTAGGTGTTCTTAGTGACTTCTATATTTTTTCTTTATTTAAGAAAAACAATCCCTTCTGGTTAAAAAATATTTGATTACAATTTCTAAAACAGAATAGTGGCGGAGATACAGGGTATCGGTGTCATATTTTTCTAAATAAGATAGTACGCCACTGCTTTACGGTAACAACCATGATATTTTCGGATTCGTCTTTCAATTTTCTACAAATTACTACTCTCTTATGTTTTTCGAAAAACGCCTGATTTCGAGTAAAACTTAAAAAACCAACTGAAAACACTTTTACAACGACATGACAAGCACTAATCATTCGGTTATTTATTCGCATAAAGAAATTAACAATATTAGTCATCATTTTAATGATTTTATTTGAGTAAATGCTCAAAAATACCTCCATTTCCACGAACACAAGCCGGACATCTTTTTAATAACGAAAATGTAATTGTTACTTGAATCTGAGCAAAAGCATTATTTATTCTTTCTTCTAACTGCTCAGAATGTCAAACAATATTTTTTTAAATTTAACACCCTGTATCTTTTTAACGAAGTTTCCTGGATAAAAACTTCATAGGAAAGACTCCCCTTAAAATCCACCAAAGAATACGAGGTTTCATTTTTGGTCACCATTTGTGAATCACCCTGTATATGTAGTCTAAGGCATTTTATTCCATTGAATTGCAATAAATTTATTACAAATATGTAATCTGAAGGAATATTTTTTTTCAGTAATTTAATTAATGAAATTGTAACTTATCATTACCGCCGAAAACGAGTAAATCGTACACGTGGACAAAAGTTAATAAGTTAAATAAACCTCATGCCAATTTTTGCTAATTATATGCTCATTACTCAAAATGTTTTTTTGGCGGACTAATCATTTAGACCCTGACGTACTTCTCGTACTATAATTTTTGGACGTTTTCTGCAATTGTAAATTTAAGGGCGTATGTATTAGGGTATATAAATTGGTGAAATTCCACGAGTCGTAAATATTTTAGTGAGAAATAATCCAAGAGCAGTTAAAAATAAAGTAGTAAATAAATATTTTCAGGTTAAATATAAATTGGCGTCGTTTTGTTGGCACTTCAAAGTATGTGCTTCAATTTTGAAGTTACTGTCACCTATGATGAAAAATAAATAAATAAATAAAAATAAAGCAGGTTATATTATTTTAAATGTATAGTATAAAATGAGTAAAACAACCTTTCAGTGTACATATAGGTAATTACCCTCGCGTTTGTTTCTTAGAATAGTCGTTAAATAAGAATTGTGTTATTAGAGCTTTATAGCCGTCTCAGTTAATTGTAGTAATTAAAAATTATCCGTATCGGTTAATTGAAAATTAACTGCACAGTAAAATCTTCTAAAACCTTAACTTTATGGATTTTTTGTTAAATGAAAATCATTTGAAGCGAAATGTCTTCCAACATTTAACTTCGCCCGAAAATCAAAGCACGTCAAAAACAAGTATTTTGGATTGATAAACTCCTTCCTAAAATATCGATTAGCAGAAGATGCTAACTTTTCTCTTAATTTTTTATTGACAATGTTATTTTGTGTCTATTTTGGGATAAAACAAATTTTGGCGGAAAAGTCACGAAAATATCTTTCGCGTTATAAAATAAATGGGAAGAAATAGAAAATAAAGGGTTTTTGATTTGCAAAAAAAATATATGTACAGGGTGTATTTAGATGAAGGTGCACAAATATTACCAATATCGTGAAACCTAAATATGATGATCAGACCGAATATTTCTTAGTCCAAAGTTTTTTGATGTACAAGTTACAGGGTGTTGAAGCTTTTAAAGATGTTTGACGTAGATTAATGAAATTTGGGATGCTGAATTTATTGGATGACAAATTTTATAACAGTTACAAGAGCCAGTAGCGGCGATTGTGGGAGACACCGTCATTAAGAATGTGAGGATTTCGACGCCACTGATTATTTTGGAAATTGGATAAGTTCATTTGACTGTCAGTTGTATTTCAAAAAATATATTTCTTCCATTTTATTCGAGAAACGAATCATTTTGAAGTTATTTTTTCAGGCCATAATAAACTTACCGTAAATATAATATAAATCGAAAAAAAACTGAGCCTGTTCGTTTCACAGAAAATAATTAAAGGAATTTTTTATTACAAATGCTAGTTTAAAGAAGATATTAAATTAAAACCCCGAAAATTCAGTAGGGTGCTATTCCTTAGAAATTTTACAATTTGTACGCCAATGTATTTTAATATATTGCGTTTAAAATTGCATGTATAAAAAAATCTCTTATTTTTTTTGTGAATTGAACAATTTTAGAGGCATTTTCTGTTTATTTAGTTATGTACAGAGCCATGTGACCACCAAGCTTAGGCAACCAACATTGCACGATTGGTATTGGTAACTAAAAATCCCTAAATCTTAGCGTCATCCAAATTAACGACTGATTTACAGTGATTAATGACAAACCCTTACGTCTACCCTCGAGATAATGTGATCGTGAAAAATTACATCAATCACAGCCGTTAAAACAGACTGTTGTGTTTAAATGTACTGTTAATCTTATCGTTTTAATAACTTATAATTTTACCGATATTTAATGGCCAACATGAAGGAAATAATATTACTGTTCCAAATAAAATTCCTGGTCACGTGGCTTGTAATCATTTATGAAGGCTCCGTACAAAGCATATTTTAATTTAAGAAAATAATAACTGGAAAATTACTACTAAATTTGACAACAAAATGGAAGAATTTTCAAAATACAGTGGTGTCGAAACTTTTGGTCTTTTAGTGTTGGCGTCTCAGTACCTCCGCTACTGGCTAATATAACTGTGCAAAAACATTAAATTTTTTTAAATTTATTTAGAAATATAGCCATGTTTCATTAATATGCGTCAAACATTTTGAAATATTAGGTATATTGATAAAATTAACATATTTTGACCTCATGATTATTTGGTAGCATTTGTGTCCCTTTATTTAAATCACCCTGTATAATATTTTCAAGTCCAACACAGCGATAAAAATGGAGAAATATTTATTAAAGGTACAATGCTGATTCAAAATTCAGTACAAAGAATTTAGGGGCGTATTTTCGAGGTCAAAATAAGACTTTTTTTCTTATAAACGTGGGTCAACAAATGCTTAGTTTTTCGACATACAGGGAGTTAAAGTTTTTTATTTTTGTCGATTTTTTAGGAATAATTTCCAAACAGATTTGTATGTTGGCATAAAACTTAGTGTATGGGTGTTTTTTAGGATGCTAAATTTAAATGTCATTACTTTTGACGCGCCTATAAGGGCACACTTTTTCTCTATGTATTTTGTTAATGACAATACTATCGTTTAGTCAGCAGTGATTTTCTCGAAAACGGTTCGTTGTATCGGAAAATGTAAAGAGCTAAAATTCAAGATCATTGCATTACTGATGGTGAAAATAAATTTTTCACCGTAAATAGTTATAAAATTTGAAAATATGATGTGCATTTAACTTTTCATCTGCCAATATCTCGGAAACAGTTGGTCTGAGAGATTTCGACCAAGTATACCTTTTTTGTTTAAAATTGATAGAGGAATAAACGCACTAATACGAAACGTTAATGAACAGGGTAGCAAAAAAGTTAGGGCCAATTTCATTCAAGCGAACCCTTTCAGGTGGCGCCCTCTACAAGTGGCGTCAAAAGCAATGACATATTTAAATTTACCGTCCTAAAAAAAACCCGTACCACAAGTTTGCAAAAATTCAAATATGTTTGGAAATTATTCTTAAAAAATCGAAAAAAATAAAAAAAATTAACACCCTTTATATCGAAAACTAAGCATTTGTGGTCCCACGTTTATAGGCAAAAAAGTCTTATTTTGACCTAAAAAATACGCCCCTAAATTTTTTGTACTGATTTTTAAATCAGCCTGTATAATTTTGTGCAGAAATCTCAAAGGTTGTTCTTTCTACTTTCTTCTTTCTTTGTCTTCAACAAACGAATCCGCAGATGGTAGCTCCGAACTGAGACGTCTGTGACGTCTCGCTGGAAATAATGTTATAAAATTATATAATTAACCCCCTTATTGGACGCGTGGTTGGCAATAATGCCTCGGTGGAATGTTAACAATGTCCTAAAACGACCCCGGTTTACAGCATACCTACATATTTAACATTTGTCACTGGGCATTAGAACGTAGCAGCTACACTTCACCGATGAATCAAATGTGTGCCACGACTAGTTGCCCTACAAGGCGAATTGTCTTCAGGTCTGTACGTAACGCGTCCATCGGTTACCTCCATTTTAGTAAGGTAATGCGTCGGCCTTACCTTCCTCTTTTATCAATTAAATTGTTGCCTGGTAAGTAATGTCCCTCCGCGCTCAGAAGGAAACATATGGTCGGGACTTATAAATATAATGCGACGCGTAACATCCAACGTCGGTTTGTAAACAGATGGAAAGTAGTGGTAAATATTTTGGTAAACTTCGGCCTGGCGGCCTCTGGGATGTCGCGGTTTCGTTTTTCTATTCTGGGAATCCCCAGCCCCTGAATCTCGATGTTTAAAATAGTTCTCGTTTTCACCGTTGCACAGAGGTCGGAAATCCGAAAAAGCTGGACAAAAGTCCAAAAAGTTGGGACTTTATGTTTTTCAGTTCGTTAAAGCCGAATTTGCAGTGAAAAATATCAAATTCAAGATGGCTGATACAAAATGGCCGATATATCACGTTAATTTATTGAATCTAATTGAAATTTCGAGTGCCTCTGGTATTGAGGTCGCGTAAAACGTATGTAAGGTCGGAGTTTGAGGTCTTCGAGGTAATTAATTATTATTAATAAAGTACGAAAGGTAAATATCTGCGATATAAGGCATGTATTTGAAATGAATTCGTCATTTCGAACGAAATAATTTCTAAATACTATTGAAGCTTATTCTTGTTATAAAGCTCATTCTAATTATTTAGCTAATTCTAATACACATGAGTCATTCGAATCGTCATCACATGTCACATAACCGTCAGAGCATGAAAATATTATCATACCATAGCTTCGGTTGAAAAGCTTTTCTCATTTTCATCTATCTTGCACCTTTTTAAAAAAGGTTGATCTAAAATGATGATTTGCGTATCTAAATTCTCTTGGAATTTTCCATTCAAAAATCGAAAAATTTATTTTTTCGTTCACGTAATTTTACTTGTGCCTGATCCTCTCGAAAATGATAAATTATGAATTGAAAGATCATTGATAATAAGTTCATGTATAATTTTTTTTTTAAAGCAAGCTTTTAGTGACTTCATTTTATTTTCGAATTCTCAGCAAACCCTTTCATTTGATACCCATATCATGGGGGTGCATAAAAAAGAACGACCGCCATCTTTGGGAGTCCGCCATATTGGATTTAGAATGACGTCACTTAGCTAATCATGCATTGTCATCCAAACTAAACGTGTATGCAAAATTTCAGCTCAATATGTTGGGGAAACTGTTTTAAAATTCAGTTGCAAAATTTGACCCATACTAACAAGGCAAGTTAAATAAAAGCTTGTAAAAATATGATAAATGCCACACGAATAAGGTGCATGTTCATAAAAAAAACAATTTGAATTAGAAAAGCTCGTTTGGAACGCGAAGTGACACTAAAACACTAGCTATTGGCCTCTTACAATAGTAAATCGGCCGTACACGGAGGCACAAAAAATGACTCAAAACCCGAATCCCGAAAAATCCGGTGGTTTTCTCTTTTGATATATGAAATTGACACTCCTGTCCGCATTTTCCAACTTTTAATAGTGCAGGATCTCTTGCGATCACAACTATTTCGATAATTTACGATCGATGTGATTTGAAATCGATGGAAATTGCAAAACGTTTTTGTTAAAACAATAAAAACATGCAACTTTCGAAAAATGAGGTTCTAAATGAGCAAATGTATTCTACTTAACTCCAGGAACACCCTCTCTATTGCACACAACGATTCATACTCTAGAAAAAATTTGCACGTATTTTCAATTCGCCGCTTTTCGAGGGGTCAGTGGCAAGTGAAATGTGCTAATGTGTCACAGCATACTTCCGATAGTTGCTGTGGTCTATACACATGGGCCAGCTCTCTATCATTTTAAAGAAATACGCAGTGACTCCTTCTCTAGAATATTCTGAAGTATTAGCGCAAACTAACGACTTTTGAAATGTCCAGCTTTTTCGGAATTCCGACCACTGTGCGATGGTCAGAGCCAGGTATTGTTTGTTGATCTCATATTGTACAGTTTGTAACTTCTAGTGGGGGTCATATTTATACAGTCTTCCTTCGACTTTTATAAACACGTATCAATAGTTTATTTTTTCAAATTCCGTCGCTAAACTTATTTTATTTAATCTTCTTCTTAGTAATTTTCGTACCCCGCTGCTGGACAAGCTAGTGTAACCTCAAATAACGCCGCGCTTTAGTCGTAACGCGTGCGCAGTTAGGAACTGCGCACTGGAAAGGTTATTTATTAAAAAGCAAATTTCGCAGTTCTTACAGACCCATAATATATCACCCTCGTCGTCGTTTTCCTCTGCATAATGGTCGCTAATTAGAAAAACATTCAAATTCACAGTTCGAAATGCGGAGCGACAACTGACACCCTTCGCTTCGTCACTGTTGACCCGCACTATCTCCCTCCACATGCACTGTATGTTGCCAACAATCTTGTTACAAATACATGAATATTACAGTGGCGACGTATACAAGAATTGAAGTGCATTTTAAGAAACTAATTATAATTCGATTATTTATCTGATTAAAAAACGAATATCAGATCCGTATTCAGGGGAACACTTACTATTACCCCTAAAAAACTGACCTCCACTTAAAGTTACACCCTGCATAATAATGGAACAACCTACTATTTCATAATTAGGCCGCATTAGGACACGTACAGGGTGATTCACTATATTTTGACCCCCCCCCATTAACGTTTTTGTATTAAGAGTTATAATAAAAATATGAAATACGAAAGTTGCACTATTTATTTTAAGTTATTGATAGTAGAAAAACAAATGAAGTCCAAAGAAAACGGCCGCAGATGTTAACTTTGTTAATTTAAATGGAACACCCTGTATATTTTTACATATTCGGATAGAATGTTTCCTGTCGAGCATAGTCATATACAGTTTGTTGGTTCCATCTCTAACAATAATTGAGATGATATTAAAAAATGACATCATTGTGATTTATTAAGAAAATAAGACATTTTGTTAGACCGCTTTCGGGCATATCTTAAAATACCTGCACGCATTTTGGACCGTGTCAATGCCCGATATGTCAAAATATATTAAAACTAAATCTGCAAATCCTTACGTAATTGTAAAAAAGGCAGAAATGCCTCAAAGAGGTCTAAAAATAATTACAAGATATCTTATTTTCTTAATAAAAAAAACCTTCTTTTCGTTTTTTAATATTATTTCGCTTATTATTGGAGATGGACCCAACAAACCCTATATGATTATGCTCGTCAGGGAACGTTCTATCCAAATACGTTAACATTTGCGGCCATTTTGTTTGCACTTCATTTGTTTTTCTACAATTATTTTCGAAAACTTCATAAAAAATCGTGCAACATTTGTATTTCACATTTTTTTATAACTCTTAAAACAAAAAAGTTAAAGGGGCATCAAAATATAGTGAATCACCCTGTACAAGTCCACATATTATTTATTCACAAAGTAACTTGGCTGTTTTAAAAATGTTAAAGATTTTTTAGTTAATCGTGTATCCCTCAAGCTGGTCCTGGAAATGAAGAATTTCGTCCGCTCCCGAATAATCAGGTTGTTTTCTATTGATTCAAAATATCTGCATTTAATTTTCGAACATTTTGTGCGTTCAGCAACTGTAGAGATACCTAAATTATTAATAATTGATTTTATGATTTCAATAAACATTAACAATTTCAGCTTACGATTCGTCGATAGATACGATACGATAAAAAAAGTAGTCATACTATGTTGTATTAACTTCATAAACCTATTTTATGTCTGTACAGGGCGAATTTTAAATCTTTAGCCCAAAATAGGAAGATTTAGCCTAAAACGCTCAAATAAAATGTAACTCCTTACTGAGATACAAGATATTTTATTTCAAATTACATATTTAAATTATTTTTGTTAAATATTTCGATACTACGTAACATTTGACAGAACGTGTAGGTACTTTAGGAACCATTACCAGAGGCGTACAGGAGAGACATAGGGGTAGTTTTCCCCCCATAAATTCTACGCCACTGGAATTTTAGTACTTTTAAACATTTTTTGCGAAAGTAATATGCATTTACTTCATAACGATAGAGAAAATATTTTTCGGGATAATTGAAGTTAAATATAGGGGCAGTAGGTATTCTGATTTTTAATCCATTGTTCATATCCGTATTGGCCATTTCGGAATCTTTACTTAATAAATATTGGTTGCGTGAAATTAGTTTTACTGTTATATTTCGACTAGATTTTCGATATTATAATATAATAATTTAGAATACGAGAATCAACACGATAACAGGGCAATATGGGGTATTCCAACAAAAATGCGAAATAAGTTTTTTAAATTTTAAAAGTTATTGATGAAGCCGCATATTTCAAATATTACTTGTCATAATGATTTATATTTTGCTGGGATTCCCGGTATTGCTCTGCAAATCTTATTTCACGCAGCTAATACAATTTTATAAGCGAAGTTGCCAAAATGGTCGATACGAATATGAATAGTAAATTAAAAATTGGTATCATAATATTATGCAGCCCTATTTAACGTCAATAATCCCCAAAATGAATCGCTTTGTCGTTATGAGGGAAGAGTACATTATTTTCATAAAAAATGCTTAAACATTAAATAATGGCTCTCCCACCAGTGCTCCTACAGTTCCTACAGTTCCTCTGCCCCAGGTAATAGCAAGAAACTATATTCTACCACAGTATAATGTTTTCTAAAGTACCTAAGCGTTCTGCCACACATGATAAAGACATTAAATATCGAAGTAATGGGCAAAAATAATTTAAAAAGTTTGAAATAAAATACCCTGTATTGCAGTAACTGTTAGTGTTTTATGTTAAATCTTCATATTTTAGCCTAAGGATTATCTAGTTGCCATTATTAATTGAATATCCTGTATATTTTATCTGATGGTGTAATTCGCAATATAAATGAATCCTGTGAACCATTTTTTTAATTTATATACATTTTGAAAACGGCTGTCCACATCGACGGTGAGTCATGCGTCAAAAACAGGCAAATTAAAATTAAATTATGCAGTTATACTCAAATTTTAAGTTCATAACAAACAAAACCCTGAGTAATTAAAAAATAAATTTATTTCCGCATTTCCCCAAATTAAAAGTTATTACAAAGTTTATATTCGTATGCACTGTTTAACAAGAGAATAAGTTAAATTACCCCAAAGAAATCGAAATTAACAAATAGATGCTTACTTACTGAAAAATATGATAAGTTATCATAATCTTCCCATCCACAAGTCATAAGTACACTATAAGTAGTTAATTTAGAACAGAAAACTGATAATTGAAAACATAACTTGCGGTTCCCAAGAAGTTTTCTATTAAAAAACATACACATATATTTTAAATTTAATTTTTTTATTTCTTTGTCACAAAAAAAAACTATTAATTATGGTTGCTTAGAATATGCGTATACATGTAAGATTTATCCTGTGTAGGATATAATTTAAGGAAGTTTCAGGAGGTAATTTCTTGGATCAACTAAAATATCATACTACTGTCCTCCTTTTATTTGATAAAGAAAGACAAAGAGGAGTTACTTAAATAAGTTTTCTGTAATAATAACGCCCTGTTTAGTACGTCACAAGTTGAAATAAAATTTTTGAAATAAAATAAAAATTGCTATAAGGAGTTTTTAGCGGAATTGCTTATACGATTTGCATTAACTTTCATTGTAGAATAATATTCAGCGATAAGACTACATTTGTTTTATACAAACACCCCCCTGATACTAAAATTATTCATTTCACAGAAAAAATTGAGGTATAGGATTTTTTTTTTCTAATAAACACGATTTTAGATACAATTCCGTTTTTACATATGAACAAAATTATTGGCGTAGAAATGTTGAATTTGTTTGAGAGGTATTTTCACTAATAAAAAAAAAATAAAAATATCTCCAATACATTTTTATAATTTTTGACAACGATGTGACATTCTTCGAATAAAATGGAACAAATCTTTTTTCCCCAAACTCATCCAATTGCCAAAATAGTCAGTGGCGTCGAAATTACGAGATAGCGTGTCCCTGTATCTGACTGTATCCGCCACTGACTCTTGATTGTAAAAAAATCCCTTGAATTTTTGCCTTTACTTAAGATACCTATTAGTTTCATTAGTCTAATTGTAAGTCAAACATCTTCAGAGATATTTGCGTAAATTTTATATGTATTGTATTTGTGATAGTAACTTTTTTTTTATAATATTTGTTTACGTTTCAGCTATATTAGTCTTTCTCAAGGCTATTCCACTATATTGACATAAGATTCTTTTCATAACGGAATTGCTTTGAAAAAGGCTAAATATAAAGTCGAAACGTCGATAAAATTTTTTTGTTAATTATCCTAAACCCACAATTTTCGAATAAAGGTACACGTATTTTTCAAAAACACTCTGTATCTGGAAAACTAAACCGTTTCGAATTTTTCCTCTCAAAACGATTCAAGAAATAAGCAATGGCAATATTTTTAAGTGCCCTGTATAACATTTGATATAGAATTCAGTTATGGAAACGATGTTAGATAAAAAACCAATTAAATTTGGATATGATATCTCACTGAGATTTTGTCTTACACGTTCAAAATACTAAAAAAACTCGCGAAATTTTATGCCATGTATGGTCCCTTTGCAATTTTTTTTTCCAGCTACACATATCCCAAATTTGGTAAGTTTGCGGGCCACCGAGCAGATTGTGCATTAATACGTATTAACACCACTTAATCTTTGACAATCAAGGTTGTGTCTCGATTTTGCTAAACAAATCTGAGTCACAACCGCGTCACATATCGTATCTGTTTCATGTAAAATTGCTTTTGAGTAATAAACTTGTATATTTATTAGTTCGATATCAAAATAATTTCGTCCGCCGTTTGTGACGTCATTCCTTAGAAACTTTAAATCGGCGTGCATTGCTGAATGTAAATTGCTAATAATCCTTTTTAGGAATATAAAAGGAATGTTTTGGGTATACAGCTATAAACTAGAGTGGTAGCACTGTGCCGTACCAAACCGCAATGAGCCTTGATTTACAATTCATTTATATATTTAAAGTTGGCATTTATCTATGTATACAAATGTCTTTTGAAACATGAACATTATACTTTAGAAACTAGTCAGTTAACTTAAAAGAAAGTCCCGTTAAAGACAAACCAAGTAAAAGGAGTTTATAATACTTTTTAAAAATATTTAAACGTTAAATGAAAAGATTAAGAAAGTACACAAAACCAAGGGACTTTCCACATGTTTCGGTAATCAGTGTGGCATTATCGAGAGGAAATTTAGCGTTTCTGTCGTAAAAAAAAAATATTGTCAAGGATAAATAGTAAATAAAAATGTGTAATCATGAATGTGGTCATAGCGATAAACAGGACAATACCCCGACGAACTTTGTAACCCTGTTTTATGGAAAAAACGGTATGAGGTGATGAAGTTCAAGGTATGAACGAAACGATAAAAATAAAATAAAGGATACCACCGCCCGACGTCAATTCAGTTAATTAATTTTTCCGGATATGCGCCTTTGCTCTCGAGAGATGTTTTTTTTTTCATCCTTTTAATAGGATTAAAAACAGTGGTGGTCGTAAACAAGGGATAAATATAAGGTTTGCCTCGATTATTCGTGATTTGAGCCGGATAGCCTTTGTAAATGTTTGTTAATGTATTAAAATGTGAAGGTTTTTCTTGTTTATAGAATGTTTGTAATATATACGGCAGGATTTTAATAATATTTGAAGACAGAGGCGGTGAATCCCACTGAAACGCGCATAAAAATGTTAAATTATGCAAGAGATGAGCTCAATACCGTTTTGGAATGAATCCGGAAAAGTCAAAAAGCTAAGAGAGTATTAGTATATTTCGGTATGTCGTTTGTTTTCACACCGACATAGTTTTAACTTTAACGAAAGGCAATTGGATGGTATGAGTTTATTAGCTAAATACGTTTTACATTTAACAATTTTTGATCTAATAAATGTTTAAAACTTCGTTATTTTTTAAGCAAAGTCTCTCCTCAAACTTCAACTCGGTTTGGACTAAAGTGTCAAACATGTAAAATGTTGTTAAAACGGGCTGATATATAAATTTAAATCAGTTCTATCGTCCTTAGTTTCTCGGGCAATCCATTTAAACTAGTATATGTACCAAAAAAACAAATGTAAAAAGGGTTTTACTAAAAACAATAAATTCAAAATGAATGAATTCAGTAAAAACATTCTTTATAATAGCATCATTATGGAAATCAAAAACGGAAGGCTTATTAAAAAATACATATGTCTGTGTTAGCAACATATGTATTTTGAAATATTCTACTACTAATTGTAATGTCAAGTTCAGAGCGTTTCAGCCAAGTTCATTTTAATGAAGCAATTATATATACATATAATGACACTATGACATTAATTTAAATGGTAAATGCAATTTATCATTTGTTTCGCATATAATATAAATGTGGCAATATTTCTTAATCATTGAAAATGTGACAAATTTTTGGAAAGATGGTCAAAAATATTTAACATTAACAATTAGATTATTTTTTTAAATCGATTGAATATTTTGCAAATTTTATGTCGACATTTCAATTGTGGCGTTTATAATTTCTAAAGTAAATGTTAAATTGTTAAAATGTTACTATTGGTTTAGCTTACACAGGGTGATCCTAAATTACGTTTCGAAAATAAAGGAGGTTAATCCATTAGAGTATTTTAAAGAAAAACGTTCACTTGTCTAACAACTCCGTGGAGTATTAATGTCTTTGAAACATGGAAACATGTCACATTTATGCAAATATCTCGAAATCTGTTTAATGTAAATTTATTACTTAGACTGATAACTTAACTAATTGTAAGCAAAGATAAGAATTCATTGAATTTGTATACAATTACATCTACCAGTGGTGGTACATTAAGTACCCCAAAATTTCAATGCCTCTATTTTGGAAATTCGAAATTTATTTGATTTCTAATTTTATCATTTTTGAAATTGTTTTTAATCGAAAATACATTTATTATATAGTTCAAGATATCTACAATTACATTAAAGCTACCTGTTTCACGAATGTAAATGTAACATAATCAGTGGCAGCTCTTGATTTCCATAACATTGCGTTTATTAAAAAAAAAGAGAGGTGAATAGCTATTATTTGGTTACGTCGGACTAAACAAAGGGAATAGTAAATATGCGCTACTCTCACTCCGTCTTTTCCTGCTTTGTGACGGTAACCATGACCACCACTGTAAATACTTTACTTTACAGATGCAGATGGCGACCTACGAGGAGCCCACGATTCAGAGTTTTGCAAAAAAAATTTGCAAGTCGAGCTAAATTGACTGCACATTACAAATTTAACATTTCCTTTTTAATGTGTTTCATAAAACTAATCTATTTAATTATGTAGATAATATTGTAAATTTGAAATTAATTTTTTTTACTATGAAAGTCTCAAGGGAGAGCGGCGCCCCAAAGCCCCTCGCACCAGCCGCCACTGAATATAATCATTAAAATTAAAAAATAAATATTACTTTTTAATTTTCCGACGAGGGCCAGTTGCTACACCACTGATTTTCTGGATTTTTTATTATTACACTAATAGATATGCACATTTTAATTCTAACTTTCATATTGTTATAAAGAAAAGTAAATATCTTTGAATAGAGCCAAATTGATTTCCTCGGAAGATAAAATCTTTAACAATGAATTGGATTCATAAAAATGCACTAATAAATAATGAACACTTTGGGAATCTTATTGGCATAGTTTTTAAGAATATTGATTGTAAAGATGTAAGACAATATAGAGAAATCAGACTTGAGGGTTGCTTTCACTGTACAGCAAAAATAAAACGCTCTCTCAACGGTACAAATAAAGTATTTTTACTGAAAACTAAGCTTGTGAAAAAAGACGTGTTGTCGGTTCGAGTGTTTGCAGGAGAGTATCTCCTTGTGGTGTGGACTGTGGAGTCGCTCGCAGAAGTACCTGATCCTTCGCGCCAATCTGCCGGGGTCGTCTTCCGGGAACCCTGGTGCGTCCGGGCGCCAGGATGGCGCTATTGACGTTGTACTTAAAAATGGGTCACTTGCGAACATGTGTACCCGCAAATTTATTTATTTCTGGCATAGCTTTAGATTTTTTCTTTCTTTTTGGTTATTTTACCACCCGTGAATAAATTAAAAAAAAAATAGTAAAATAAACGCGCCAAATAGAAACACTGAAAAAAGCAAACAAATACAAAAATATATCACTTAATATCGCGCACATCAAAAGGTCGTTAACTTTTCGAAAATCCACTGTTTTCGTCTTTTGAACTCTTTTTGACTTTCCGTGCAATAGCTTTAATTTAAACTGTCAATGATATTAAAACGAAAAGTCAAAAAAAGTTCAGAAGACGAAAACAGTGGGTTTTCGAAACGTTGACCTTCTTAAAGTGCGCGATATTAAATGATGTGTTTTTTATTTTGTATTTGTCTGTTTTTTTTTCAGTGTGATATTTTTTGGTATGGAGGTGGCAAAATACGCAAAAAATAAAGATAATAGGTAACAAACATAATAGAACAATTTCTTGCCAACTCGTACTTTACGAATGTTTTTGTTGAAAACCCGCGCAAATGTTCAAAATAAAAAGATTGCATTTATAGCATAACTTGTGAATTCAATAAAAAATATGTTAGAGAAACCTCTGACCCATAAATATTACATTAGAGGATTTAAGAATTAAAAACTTCCCTAACACGCTTGGGAAAACGGTCATATAATTCAGAGATTGAACCAAAATTGTGACCGCAGACAGGAAATGTACTACAATGATCGAAAAAACCTATTATAGGCTAGTGCAAGAGCGAGTACATCAGAAACATGTTCCCGATTTGTCTCCTTTGTGCCTGGATTTTTATAACACGTGGTCGCTTCACTCTAGTGTAGCATTATAGAAAGTTTCTACGTTTCCCAAGGCCAACAACGTACAAAACCATTATAAACGGATAATATGTATGTATGCTGTTACACACCAGAATGTGCCCAAATTTAGTAAAGCCATTTTCTGTTAGATTAAACGCGTTCCGCCTCTGACTTCCTTGATGTAACGCGAGCCGCCAACAGAGCAAATATCCCCGTCGTCACATGTCGCAGGTTGATTAATTTTTATCCAATTTCTCCTGCGAAGCCCCGTGTAGGTAGCTCTCGGCTCGCCGCACAGCCTTGTGTACGCTATCCCGCGATTTGGTGAAGCTGGTACGGATCTCTTAGTTCACATTTCGTTCTTTGGACGAGCGCGCGATGACTCAAACCGCTCTCAATCATTGACAGCCGAAGTCGTACCTCGTCGGTGGCAATTACCATCCAGTGGCCTGTGCGTGTAAACAAACAAATGTGAAGCGGACGTCCTGACAATCGGGAAACGGTGTTTTATTTTGCGGAAACTATGGCGGGAGTTATGAGTGATCAGTTCAAGAGGATGAACCTGCAGACGAAGACTGTGGGGGAGGACAGGATAAAGCGCGCGAAGGAGCGGAACGAGGATGTGGCCATCCTGTCCATGGAGCTGCCAGGGGAGAAGAAGGGCTTCAAGTGCAGCTTAGGGGAGCTTTGCCTACAGGGAGATCCTACCAGTTTGCCTTTAGGTTGGTTGGAGGGCGTTTTTTCTGTTATAATGTCGATTAGTTGACAGGTGGTGGTTGCGATCCTTGATTTTGTAAACATGTGTTGAGTAGTCGCGACTGAGATATGTGAATGATAAATTTTTAAGCCGATTGGCTTCTATAACAAGGACGAATTCAATAAGTAACACTATTTAAAAAAAATCGCTATATTTAATACAGATTTTTGTGCGTGTTGTATTTTCTAGTTTCATTGCAATTAATAATTACATAAATTATAGGGAACCTTGCTATCTTGCTATGTAAACAAAAAATAGAATTGTTTATTCAACATAGTTTATTGACCAGAATTAAAGTATTAAAATATAACTTTTCGTCGAAAAAATTAATAATACAGGGTGTCAATAAATAAGTGCGAAAAAATTCAGGGGGCGATTCCCTGTTACAAAAATAAGGTGGGTCTTTCATATAAAAAATCTCATTTGAACATCTGTGAAGATACAACCGCTTAAAGAGGGTGTCAAAAAAGTATTTATCCGAAATAAGTTCCAAAAAAGTGACAGAAATGAAATTAAGTAGGCGTTTTCTGCTATCGAGAAGGCTCTCAGTCAACAATTTGTTGATTTTTCCCCTACTGTTGTAAGAGGTAGAAAAAACCACTTGTATCATACGTAACTTTCTTATTAATATCTTGCCATTTAAAAATTTATTTCAGATAGCCTGATTAATTTTAAACAAAAAAGGTCTTTTGTAATTTTTTCCTAAAATTAACGATATCTGAGCAAAAAATTTATTTAAAATTAATTACATGGTATGATTGGCATTGGGTAGAAATTTTGTCGAACTGTAATTTATCTAGTAGGCGGTAATGACGTTGACATTTACTCTGTGAATTTGGCTACAAATATTAAAAGAAGTAAGTAATAATACGAGTAAGCAACATCAGCATCGTTGCTATAGAAGAAGATAAACAAACAAATTTAAACTCTCAAAACAAATTAAAAACGTCATTCTCGCTTCTGAAAACAAAAACATATTGATTTTCGAAAAACTAACAAGCGTGATATAGTGATGTACATATTCTTTATTTGTCTACTTTTTTCCATTTTGCGAGAGTTTTAGTTATAGTCCAGTCGGTATGAAATGTATCAATCTTTTTTGCATCGGAACAGTTGAAATACATTTCCGATTTAAACAAATTTTCATAGTTATAAAGTCTTTACGTCAAACAATCAAAATCATTTTTGATTGTTGTTGTACAGTAGGTACGTTGTTTTCCGTAAACTCACTTCAATTTTGATCTTTCATATCTCGATGACGATTCATCGTGTCCACATCAAAAGTGTTCATTCATCAATCAGTCAATTCATCAATCCTTCCTCTATTTGATCCTATAAATTACATTTGAAGAATATGCAAATACGGTTGTTCCAGCTCTAATGTTTATAAGTATTTTTTCGAAGAAATTTTGGAAAAATTGTAATTGTTGCTAAAATGGATAAAATCGAACATTTTTAAATGGGGATTGATAGTTGAGACTCCAAAGGATATGTATAAAAATTGGGAGCTCAAAATAATCATTGGTTGTACCGTGAGAAAGAATTGAAAAATAAATATAATTCTGTATTTTCTTAATTGACAATTGAATTGTGCGAAATCTACCCGGCCGATTTCTATGAAAAAATTTCTGCATATCATGAACCATACTTTTTATATGCATGGCTGCTCTAAAGTCAAAGTTCGAAATAAATTCATGAAAAAAACAACTTTTTTTCCTTTGAAAGAAATGAGAAAAATGCACCTTTTTAAAAAAAAATTTTTCTTGCGCTAACAATTATACACAACTTTTTCAGCGGGCGCATATCGCAATTATCATTTTACATAATATTTAGAACTATTTCCAACAAAAATTAGCGTTACTATATGAAACATCCATACAACCTATTTTTAAAACAGATACGGATTGGACTATTAGGCAAAATTAGTTTCATAAAAATAAACTTTGACCGAATCTATGATATGACACCCTGTATGTAGAACAGGTGGTAATAAATATGTATAATGAGAAAAATACCTAAGTAACACATTTGAAAAATACAAATCCCCCAAAATTGCAAGTCGTAAGCACACTATGATTTTTTTTAAAGGATATCGTTTAAAAAATTGTATAAGCCGCCTCTAGACCTTGATTTGGCCTACAGCGTTTTGAATGCAAAATTCAGGAAAGGAATAAACAAACAAACAATACAATAATAAAATTAAAATTAAGAAAAATATAACAGGAACTGTAATATTCTTAAATATTCTATGTAAAAATTAATAGATATTCATACGATAGCATTTTGAGGGCATATAAAAAAAATTACTATAGTTTATAAAGACTTGTTTCCTAAAGCAAGTAGTAGGTTCCAAATAAAATGCGTGTTTATAAGGTCTATTTAATAGTAAATATTTGACCGTTAATTTTTATTTAACATACAATAAGGTGTCTCTAAATTTAGTAGCATAATTTTAACTTAACTTATCAAATTAATACAAAAGATAAATATTTTTTTTTCCTGATCAGTTCTATTTTCGAGATACTAGATGTTAAATTGACACTTACTATATCAGTTTTCTTACTATAACATTACAGTAGACTTGGAGACCTAAAATACGCATGTCCATACATAACTATAATAAATCTGAGTAAACACAGTTCCGTAGAAATAGGGGTTCCTAAGGTTATTGTCACATAAAAACATTTGAGGTTAGGTTTTCATAAAATACTTTACTATTTTTCCGTGACTCGTTTACGGTGTTATAGAAAATATAAACGAAAGGTTTCCGTGTATATCTCGGGAACAGAAGTGATTAGTTTTCATTTTATTTATTCTGACTTAACATTCTCCTAAAATTTCGTCACTAGGTTTAGGGACGTATTAACGGCCTTTACACCTTTAAATCGATACATCGTCACATATTTATTTATAATTTTTAACATTATTTCTACTGTTTCTAATATAAATAATCGCAATAAGTATTAATATGTTTCGTTTTTAATTTATTTAAGTAACTCGTAATTCTGTAGATACACTGTTTTAACCGCAGACCGATATATGGAAAAACTGGAAAAAACTCATAAACTTATTAAATAAACAAAACAATATTTTATGCAGTAGCATTTAACTAGCATATGCAAATATAATCATAATAGTTTATAGTTAATAGTTATATTTTGTAGAAACAAAATAAAATTATTTTTCATACTTCGAAGAATTACGTTTGTGCAAATATGTTCGCCATTAGTCAAGGAAACAGATGTTTTAAAATTTTCTAGTTGACCCTATAAGACCAAGGACAAAGAGTTTATTTATTATTGTTCATGAAAGTATCTACATAACATTTTTTAAAAGCAATTTGTTTTCATATTGTGATAAGCTGGGGAGGTCAAAATTCGAGAACAAAAGCAATAGGTCACCACTTCATATATATTTCCAGGAGCGTGATATATTCTCATTAAAAGTCCATTTGTTATTGATTTAGAGTGCGCGTTGTAACGATTACTGTATAACTATTTATAATACCTACGTATTTTTAAAACGCATGTTTCTGTTATTGATTAAAATGACACCTAAAATTGCATGTGTTTGTTTAGTCGCAAATACTGTAGAACTTTTAAAAAACATTCTGTATTTAAAATTGAGAAGTTCAAATGCTACCTTGTTAATATTAGTCCACAGTTGCTTTATTTGCAAGTTGCGGGTTATTAAAATTTTTGGAAAACAAATGTACAAATATTGTTTGTAGATACGTTTGATACTTGGGGTGGGGATAAATCATTTTGGATATATTATTTTTTTAGTCTAAAATAGAATTATCCACAGCTGAATAAATTGTCAATAATTCTAAAGCAATGAAATCATCAACAATTCGGAAAGTTCAATAGCGTAGACATTTGCCCCTTACTACCCCTTAGAAAATTTTACATTTCTACGCCAGTGTTTTTTTTTTATTTTCAAGGATTACAGTTTCAATAAATATTTTTGTTAAACAAACAGTTTTGTTTCCTTTTTATTCAACTGTATTTTAGACTAAAAATAATAATAACTCGAAAATTACTCGTTTTACCAGCAATTTGGAAATATTATTTCTTTGAAATACAACTGAACTAAGGTTGTATTAGATCCACTTATCATATTTTGGGCTCATTATTATCAAGATAACCGTTTGTGTTCCTTCATTGCATCCTGTATAAAGAATAGATTTGTGAGCAGCCTGCTGTTTTTCTTTCTTTTTAGAATAATTAAGTATATTCAAAAATTACCGTAGGTTGAAAATGTTTCAGTCCTACCTTAAATCTGTTGTTAAAATTTACAATAGTGTCATAATTTAGATATCGCGAATAACTGTGGGTACCAATTGAACGAATTAAATCATGTGGGAGTGGCAATTTTCCACCTGCCTTCGAGCAAGAAATCAGATTAATTTTATGCATCGGTATCGCAACAAAGAATTGAACAGCCTCTATCTGTATTAATATAATGGCGTGTCTGCAACATTGACCTCTTTTTTTCAATTCGAAAACCCACATTTGCTACAAATTTGGATAATAGCTAATTGGACATGTATTAACATACACCTTACCGGCAAAAGCGTCACAGTCCCATGTCGATAATTTTTGCGACTTATAGGTAGACGTTCTAGATTATAATTGGCGGAAAGTGTACAAAACGCGTCGTTAAACGCTAATTAATTGATTGTTTATAACGTAGCGGTCATTAAAGAATTGGCCGGTGGGTATGTACAAGATATATAGGTCGTTTCTAGGCATCGAGACAGATTTATTGTCAAAATAAAGGAAGTTATAATAACCCAAGGGCATTGATCATGTCAAACAAGTCGGTAACATAGTAAGTGATAACGGCATTGATAATAAACGAGATAATTTAATCAGTTTTTAAATTTTGAGGCACTTATCAATTCCTGAGGTTTAATTTTTTTGCTGTTTCCATTCTTCACAAGAATCTCTGAAAATATCTCTTAAAATGTTAGAAACCTACAAGGTGGCAACCAGCCCGGAAATCTATGCAATGAAAGTTTCTAAAATTGTCATTTAATCAATACAACAAGCTCTGTTGTCCTTATTTATAACTTACTTGACCTCTTCTCAATGACATTTTTCACTGAAGTTCCGACTGAACCTTTTTTGCGCTGGTTTTGTTTTTTACTGCTTTCTACATTTTTGATTTACACTTTGGTGTCATTTCACTGTCTTTGCTGTCGCACATAACTGTAATGAAATCTGAGAGATTTATAACAATTTTGTAATATATAGTAAAATATTTATTTTGTATAATTAATTGATCCTACGGGTTGGTTACATGTAGTAGAATAGATATAATGAAATAAGTGAATACAGAAATACGCGCTTTGTACTGGTCAGGAATGTTGCCTTTATTAATTAACTGTAGACAGTGGACGTTCGATCACATCTCTTGATGGATACGCCAATTCTCGAGGTGGACATTCGAGGTTATTTCATGCTTTCGGTCTTTTTGAATTTGAGTGATTCCTGATGCTATGTTGGCCTGCTGTTGAATGTGGTTAGGTTTTTGTATTTATGTTCATCATATCGTACGTTGGTAGTGGCCCGATATTTGTGGATTTCGTGCTATTTTACTAGAAAATTTGGAGCAGCATCATGTTCTCTGAAAGTCATCTGCTTTGACTAGGTATGTCTGGATCGGTTTTTAGCTGTTTGAACAATTCCAGCGGTTGGATTTGAAACCATTGGTGAAAATTTTGGGCTTTGGTGAAATTTGAGCTTCTTACACATTATACTTCACTTATTAAAACGATTCTATTGTTTGTACGTGTCAAGCCTCAATATACTGAGTCGACCTATAGCTTTGCGCTCATTAGTAATTGTTAAATATGACGTAAAAGCGGCCTACTTGCAGAATTTGTAGATGAATATTTGTACTTGGTACCTAATTACCTTTTTGAAAATCGAACAATGACAGCTATAAACTTGAACAACAAATTAAGTTTGTATGTAAATAGTTTCCTTGAACCGAACAGCACAGATGTGTCTTGAATACATGATACTTTCATATTCTCTTTAATATTCCTGCTGCAATTTCTTTCAAATTTCTTCTGACTAGGAAATGCGCTGACCTAAGGAGTAGCCTAGTCATCCGACATAACATAATAATGAGGTAATATCGTATAAAAAACTCCTTGTGTTTTTTTATATTACAAACAATTTAATGTTCTTTTATTGTAAATTGCAATTTATTCATTCGGAAATCGTTTCACCTCTTAATAAGGTTAACGTCTTTCTCACGAATTATGTTCATTATAACAATGTGTACCTAATTATTAATATAAATGCCTCTCTTTACGTGAAATACCAACTTAAAATTTGTTAAATAAATTGGAACGTTTAAAAAAATGTTGCATGTTTTATTGTTAGCTTTATAATTCATTTCATTGCCACTTCATGCAATCCTAAGTCACATGCAGAAATAGTAAGATCTTTCTATCGTGGCTATTTTTACGTGTTGAATACAAGATATTTCTTGAAATATTGCATTACATATTTAATAATTTCAGTATGCCAGGTTTTTGTATTAATAATAATAATAGACACGGGAAACTTTGTTCCGACAATCAAATACATAAACAGTCTATGATAGTATAGATTCAATATTATGTTAGTAAGCGGCAGTATGCGTTGTAGTAGCAGAAATAGGCTAAATCTGCTTGGTGAAGGCGTGTGCCGCTCTATGCTCACGATACACAATGCTTCTGACTGCCATAAAAACGCGTTCTATACGTATGGAATAAATTGATCGATGCGAAGCTTCGGATCAGAGGCACACATGTACAATGACGCGAATTGTGGGATTACTAAAATTTGAAGTAGTTGATGTTTCGCCGCCATTAGTAAGAAATAGAAATCTATTAAAAACCTCGACTTTAAATATATTGCTGTTAAGAAAATGAATAGAAGTTCATTTCTTTCAAGGTGTCAAGGTAGTTTAATGAGTTCAGTATACCAGGGCGTGTGTTTTTTCGATAGCACAATTTGAACAGTCTTTTATTTTTAGATAATTAGACATCTCAAAGCAAATTATACAGATCACTTGAAAACGTAGTGAAGGTGATTATAACCAATTGTATGTATTCTTTCATATTTCATAACATTACCTAGACATAAAGTTCAATAAAAGCTAAGTTTAAACATTTTGTATCAGCACTGTTCTAAGTTACATGTTACCTTCTTAATATTCCAAGAATTTGAAGGTCCTTTTCACTTCTTTCATTAAGTTATGTACGAATATTACAGGCGCGTATCGAAGAAATTTAATTGACAAAAATGTCGACAATCGATTAACTATCATGCCAAATACATGGCAGAAGTTTGCTGCACAATAAATATAGTACAAATGTTGGAGGCAGGTATTGTGAGGTACAGAAAGCCTCAATATTGTATTGAAATATGACACTTATATTTATTCTAGAAAAATACAACAAATTATACAAACAAGTGGCATAATTTCCCTGAATATTTGTCCACACCATTTCAAAACGTACTATACCTTCATTTGATTAGAATTTATTAATATTTCTGAAATTAATTTGAATTAGCTTTCCTGATAGTCTTAAAATGACAATTGGAACATGGTTTCTAATTTCTTACGTGTCATTGAAGCCATAAACATGTGTGAGAGCAGAGTTATTATGGAAATAAACAGACTTCATTGTCAAAGTAGCTATTAATTGGAAAGTAAATAAGCATTAACGACTTACTATTGACATAAAGACATAAAAGTACAATAATCATATTGCATAACACCTAATTTTGTCAGCAGAATGGGGAACGAGTGTTAAAAGAATAACAAAACTCAGAGATAATCGGTTAAATGAAAAATGAGGTTGAATTTAACTACATTGCCCTTCTGTGGGCAATTATAGAGGGTAATAAAGAATGTAGATAATTTTCTATTTTTGCAATATGAGCTGCCAGTGCCAAGCGAAAAGTTGAGGCGCCTACGCCACAATACCGACATCAATATTTTAAAATTGGACTTGACCCAAATTGTGGCAGATGTCAGTTGTTCTTGCATGTTGCATTCAACTATTTGCAGTCGGCTAAGTAACGATTATATCTGTCTATATTTAGGAAATTTCAGGTGATGTTTTTTTACCTGTACGGAAGAGCGGCACTTCGAATATACTAATAGTAATATAAAACGTGGTGCCTTTAGAGAAATTATTTAATTAGTCTGTGACATTGAGATAAGTCAGGTTGAGCTAATCGAGCAAAAATTATAAATAAATATGACTCAGTTGCTGTTACCGGGGAAAATTATGTGTTGGTAAACAGTTTTTTTGCGTTTGCTTGCCATCATTATGTAATTTTAATATGCTGAATAAGGAATAAGGAAATTTACAGCAATTATTTGTTAAAAATCAAGTTCAAAGACATGTTACTCTATGTGAATAAATAATTATAACACGAGTAGATATGCGAAGAAAATTGAGACGAATTTAAATAGAAAATTGTTATTTTTTCCAAAATATAATTTTTCTTTACGGCAAATGTTATTTTCTTGGCGTGATAAAATATTAACTAATGTTTCGTTACGATCTCAAACTGTAGCTAAAAACCGATTTTAGGAATGAATTTATGGACATGGACATGGTCAAAAATTTTTTTAGTAAAAATGTTCATGAGCTTTAAAAATCTCAAAAAAAAGAAAAAGTTTTGGAAATATCAAAATCCTAAAATCTAGGTAGAGACATCCAAAAGTATCTACGTATTTGGAGTTGCTGAAAATGGTAATCTCAGTTTTCCTCTAAGTTTGACAAGAAATCGCAAAGAACAATGAAAAAAGTAGAACTCGTGTTGTAAGAATAAAAAATTACTATATGAAAGAGAGTAGTTTTAATAAACTGAGAGCAGATGGAACTAATTTCCGTGAGAAAAATTTTAAAAAAATTCAGATCTAATTGAATTAGGTACCGTACGCGCTTCAAGTATGGAATAAATTCAGTAAAAACGAAACAAACTTTTTTTGGGAAAAATCCTCGAACAGGTCGATTTTTAATTTAAAAAATACATATTTTAGCATAAAAGGCGATTTTCAACCGTCATTTGTTTTCGAGTAATGACGTCATCGACATTTTTTTAAATAGCAACTCCCTATTTTTTTTCTTGATTCTGAAAGATCGTTTCATTGTCGATCCGACAGTATTAAAATGTTGCCATCTTACATAGGAAAGTTTTCGATTAAATGACAATTGAATGTTAGAAAACCCAAATCAATTAAAATAAAGCAAAAACGTTATCAAATTTAGTTTTTCGAAATGCCTGAAGTTTTTTATGGATCACGTAAGGTGTAAATCCTTACAAAGTATCACTGTCATACCGACAGACTCTAAGTATTGTAAGCGATATAAAAATTGTTGTTGCATTTAAAGTATTATGGCACATTTAACTATCACACAAAGAATTGAAATTTTAATTCTTATTGGATGCGGGGATAAGACTAGAACGCAGCAGGAAGTTTGAGATTTATTTAATGAGAAACATCCAGATCGCCGTATCAGCCAATCAACAGTCAGTAAAATAGGATCTAAATTTAGAGAAACTGGCAATGTTGTAGATATTCCAAAACCTGGACGCCCAAGCGTTAGTGAAGATCACAAACAGAACATTTTGATAAGTGTGGTAGATAATCCTCATAATACTTCAAGATTAGTTGCATTAAACAATGAAGTTAATCAGACCACAGTGCTATGTATCCTGAGGAAGGAAAAATATCATCCCTACAAAATTCAACTTGTGCAAGAACTCAGTGAAGACGAACCCGACCGCCGCTTACACTTTTGTGAAATTATAATGGATTTATGTCAAATAAATAGAGATTTACACCGGCAAATACTTTTTTCGGACGAGGCCACGTTTTGTCTCAATGGTACAGTGAACCGTCAAACTTGCAGGTATTGGAGTAGGGAAAATTCTCATTGGATGGCAGAGACACATACCCAACACCCACAGAAATTAAATGTGTGGGCTGGAATAGTTGACAACAGAATAGTAAGGCCTTTCTTGAACCCTTACAGGACAAACATATTTAGAGTTTTTGACCTTGTTCCAGCGCTTGCAGTAATTTTTCCTAACGATAGTGACCCTGATATTCCTGATGACACCACATGGTTTCAGCAAGACGGTGCACCTCCACACTATGCGCGCCCTGTTCGAGATTTTCTGGACAATTGTTTTCCTAGGAGGTGTATCGGCAGACGAGGACTGATAGAATGGCCCGCGAGATTCCCAGAGCTTACACGCCTGAACTATTTCTTATGGTGCTACTTGAAGTCCAAAATGTACGTTAATAGACCACATAATTTAGAAGAACTCCAAAATTATATTATAGATGAAATACACAGAGTTACCCCAGAAATAATTCAAAATGAGCAAGAAGAATTTCTACACAGACTTGCGTATTGTCAAGAAGTCGGTGGGTGGCAATTCGAACACTTAATTTAGGTAGAAAACTTAATGAATTGTATATGCTTGACATGGGAATTGTAATTTTTTTAATGAATAAAATTCACGTTTTCTAACATTCAATCGTCATTTACTCGAAAACTTTCCTATGTAAGATGGCAACATTTTAATACTGTCGGATCGATAATGAAACGATCTTTCAGAATCAAGAAAAATAAAATAGGGGTTGCTATTTAAAAAAATGCCGATTACGGCATTACTCGAAAACAAATGACGGTTGAAAATCGCCTTTATGCTAAAATATGTATTTTTTTAAATTAAAAATCGACCTGTTCCGAGGATTTTTCCCAAAATAAATTTGTTTCGTTTTGTGTATAAAAGACTTTCCCTAATTTTTTGTGATTTAAGCAAATTCCCTGAAGTTTTACCAACTGATTTTTCACAAGCTAAGATCTATTGTAGAAAAATGTACATACATCGATAAAATAAAAAGATAAACGGTGCAGATGACTAAATATATATTCAACTGAGCCATAACTTCTTCAGTCACGCCATTTGATGGGTGGCTTGTCACAGGTAACAGCAGGTACGGCGCTTCTTAGGTCCACAACAGCCAAAACTTTTCCCTTGAAGTAGTAAAAGTAATTGAAATATGAACTGGAATTCGTGTCAGCAGATAATTTAACTCCTAACGAACAAAAAATGTTAAGTGTCGTACTGGGCTGTCACAAATAAAAATACGTTTTTCTTCGCATTTTTGTCCCTGTAACTCGTTTGATAAAGCACATATGACATTTTCATGGATCGTTATAAAAAAAGTAGCAATGGTAAAAGTAGAATTGAACTATAAATCCTTCTAAAAGTCTATTAAAAATATCCCAACTAACAGGCCGTGACAAATCAAAGACATTGTAACTTAGGATACGTGTAGATAATAAACTACAAATGCCTCATTGGACGAGAAAATACTTTGTCGGTTTTTATGCAGTTACCAAAACGTTCAATTTACTTTTTTCTCATATGGAGTATTGGTATTAGTATTGTAGACTCACTCTAAATCATACAAACTACTCCTAAAATTGCCTTTAAAGCCACTTCGTTACTTCCGCTATTAAATAGTAGTTATAACTCTAGATACGTATAAATCACAAAATCACTCGTTAATGAATTTAGTTAACTATTCAACAATCTTGAATTATTTTCATTTCTGGTACTATGTTCTTTTAATAATTAAACATTTTGTCCTCAGGTACCAAGAAAATGGAATACAAGACAAGGCAGTGGCACGAGAAGTGTTTCTGCTGTTGTGTTTGCAAAGTTCCAATTGGCACCCAGAGCTTTATTCCACGGGAACAGGAAATCTACTGCGCCAAATGTTACGAAGAGAAATTCGCTACGCGCTGCATTAAGTGCAACAAGGTAAATATTAAAAAAACTTTAGTTTCATTTAGATACTGTTTGTTCCTTAGTCAATTATTTCAATTTTTACCAATTGTATGTAAAAACTGAAATTTAACATAAAAATATAGTTTAAAAAAGACAGCAAGATTACCAGTACAATAACAAGTAAGCCCAGATTACATTTAAGTAGTATAATAAAGTTAGCCTTGACATGAAGCTGTTTTTTAAATAATGTTTCTATTTTAACAACAATAATTTTACTACAATGCCAAATATTATTATGACATGACAGTAATTACCAAGAAATTCATACTCATATTGAACAAACACGATAAAAATATTGAATATACACGCTATTTTTTTAATGACGCATCCTCCTATAACTTTTATATTCGGATGTTGCTAAAATTAATGCATAAAATATTAGTGGGGGGTGGAACACCAAATAATAAGACGATTTTTTTTATGGACTATGTGCTTATATGTAGTATTTTGTTTTTGAGGCATTAGAATTTCATATAGGAGTTGTTGAAAGTGCCAATTACGCCAGCGTTATTAGTTTTTGACTATCTGCTACAGGTCGCTAGTCACTACCTCTATCAGTGACATTTTATGAAATAACTTTTTCAAGGTTATAGATGTGGTACAGTATATGTCATCTTACAATATAAAATTCACTTTACCCAAAAAAATATACTTCTGTTAAAATTGCTGAAAACGCACAGTTTTTGAGAAAAACGCAATTAACAGCCCCAAACTCAATATATGTATATACACAGGTTCCGTTTAAAAAATGTAAGTTAGGCCTATAACTCGAAAAAGTTACATTCAATTGTCTTTCTGATATATGTATTTTTTGAATCATATATATTTTTCTTCGTATCTCGAATAATAACGAAGAAAAAGAAGAGGAAATTTTCGTATGACCACCCTTTACATAAGGAATGGATAGATAGCTGGTTGCCTTTGACAGTTAATTCGTTTTTCGCAAAAACAGTCCGATATTGTGATACTTTGTGATACAAAGGTACTTTTTTATGTAAAATGAAATGTTACCTTACGACATACATTGTAAAAAACTAACTCTAAATCAGTTATTTCTTAAAATGTTACTGGGAAAAATAGTAGCTATAGTAGGATCATATTCGATGCAAAGTAATAAATCATTGCCTGTCAAGGCAACCAATGAAGTACGCTTTTAAGGGTTTTACAAATTGAATAATTTCTTTATACATTATGAAGGGACGAGGGGATCAGTTCAGGTCTGGCACCCTTGTTCCTACAAAAATTCCTTTATTCTCATAAACTATTTATTTTAAATGTAATTTATTATAAATCCAATTTGTTTCCTAAATTCCACATATGTACTACATTTTACCTCTGTACGCGCCACTGTTGTTTACTTGTTTTTTGGAAGCGCTCTCTAATTGACGGCAAAGCTCGCCAGGTTAGTATTTGACGTATAACCGACCAGTTCGTACACTCGATGCACCTGGGCGACTACAGCTACTACCAGAACACAATGCGTATGCAGCAGTATTTCATATTTTACATTGAATTTCATTTTAAATTAGAAATTATTTATCTTACGCCTCCTAAAAATGATGACACGATTTTCCTTTGATAAAAGACCGACAACTTTTTGCTCTACTTTGCATCGAATACGATCCTACTATAGTAGTCTCTAATGGATGATCAAAAACTAACAATAATGACATATTTAGGTCTTTCAAAAACTTACCTGTAACAAAATTCATTGCAATATGTTTTTTGGAAAATATGTAAAAATTTGATTTTAAAAAATCATATTTGGCGCGCTGCAACTCAAGAATTGTAAAACTGAGTAGATTGTCTGTCAAATTTGATTTCAGACAAAAAAGGACATTTTCAAGACATTTTAAATTTTTTTACTAAAGTACCTTGTAATATGTATTTCATCATTGTTTCATTTTCGATCGTTCTGTTCAAAAAGTGGTAAAATATATTCAATACTAAAATTTATTAATGAAAATGTAAATTGCGAGAATTTGTAAATATACCATGTGTTGACTTTATTTTATTTTTTCTTTAATTCTTTTAATTAAATATAAATGAAAGGCTAAAACCCGTTTCACACAGGCGCTGATGGCTAGGGATCTTGATCATCAGCGTTTCAAACGGATGCTGACGATCAGCGAACTAATAAAACAAGGTCCAGCATGTCTAGGTTTGCAAACGGCAACAAGTTTTGATCGACAATTTATCGCGCATTGGCATGCAGATGATATCTAGAGCTAGCCCATACCGATGAAAATCAACGTGTTGACCGTCAGCGGCTATCATTTCATATAAACGCTGATGACTGCTGGTATTACAATATCGAGTTTGTCTAGGTAACTGGCAACAGTACTAGGAAAACTTTTTTATTGTACTGACAGACAATACGCTGATTTTGGTCAACGTGAGTTCATACCTTGTGTAGTTTAATCATATCGTTATGTTTAAGGTATATTTTTACGTAAATTCACCACACGAAAAATCACAATTGCGCAGGAGTATCTGTCAGTTTTTAAGTTTAAGCCTCTGTTGTCTTATAAGTCGTAAATATACTATAATTTATTTTGCAACTGTTTTATTAGCGGCTCATGTAAAGAAAAAAAACGTCAGCGCGCTGATCATCAGTGTCTGTCTGACACAATCCTATTCTAAATAAATGTCAAGCAGTGTTGATTTGCTTCAATATAAAGGATTTTGATCAGTAATTGGTACATTTGTAGGTTTGAAAGATTCGTACTTACTTTTGAGGAAAATTAATTTTTAAATTGAAAATTAAAGGAAAATATGCGTACATTTGGGATGAAGTTAAGTTTGTTTCTCAATATGAAATATTTTATTCTGTATTATTTTGTTTGAAAAACTTAACCATTTCATATGTAATGAATCCATAAGAAGCCATTTTTCTCAACAAACAAGCATTTCATTTAAAAATAGTAAGCGACCTTTTGCTGTAGAATAAACTGTAACGTAAAAAAAATATATTCATTTTGAAAAATTTCCAGTGGCGTAGAAATTATATTAAAAATAGGGGTAATCAAAGCCCCTATGATCGATAGAGCTTTTCATTCATACACTGCATACTAAATATAAAACAAATAGCTTTCATAGTTTAAAAAAAATAAATAAATAAAAACCAAAAAATATATTTTTTTTCAAGATCTTATATCTCTTTGGAAGAAAAAGTGTATACTTCAAAATAACATTACTTTGACGAGATCTATCGATGGTTAAAGTCCTGATCATAAAAAGTGAATCACCCTGTATATATTTAATATGGTTTTAAGTTAAGGATTATTATTCTGTCCAGCAAAATATAAACAAACAATATTATACTTCATACAGGTACAGTAGAGAAATATTTAGGAAGTTTAAATAGGACTGAAGTCCTTAGATTGATCAAGTACCGCAATCAATGTTCTTGTTTGCCCAAAATGGCGGTTTTTCCATTTACATAAAAAAACTTAAAATTTAATTGTTGCAGTTTTACAGATAAAAATATTGCTTAATGAATGAAAATATGTGAAAATTAATAGCCTAATATTGTATTGAAAATTCAAACTTATATTTAGCAGGGATTTTGCCCCAAAATGGTAGTAGATTGCAGTACAGTGAAATCTCTGGGCGGACACCAACGGGACCGACTGAAAGTGTTGCTTCAAAAGAGGTGTCCGCGTAAAAGAAATACGAAAGAAAAAAATCGTTTTTTTTTATGAAAACCGTAATTAAATAAATTGGGACATTTAAAACGTATATGTATGCAAATGTTTTTAAAATGAAAAAAAAAAAACTTAAAACTTATGGAAAAAATAAGGATTTGTTACCTTACAAAATACATACAAAATATAATAGAATATAGTAATATATAAAATGAAATGAAATGTCACTTTAATGACGCAAAAATTCATGTATTGTTGTTTGTCTCTTTTTCTTTAAATGGCGTTCAGAAATCGTATTTCTAATTTGGAAAGAAGCTCCAAAGACTCTGTATCTCCGTGATCTTCGGCAAAATGTTTAAGCTGATCGGTTAGTATAATAGCTTCACCATAATTTGAAATAGCCTCTGTTGATACTGGAACCTCATCGACATCAGAATCTTCGGAAAATTCTTGTATTTCAACTGGATTTTCAATTTCTAGTCCTGAATCTGGATTTTCAACATACCTACAATTTTTCATCTAGGTTTAAAAAATAATTAAGGTTTTCATTATCAGTCAGTTCCAACAAATGCTTATTTTTGGATCAGATGTAATATCCTCAGTTAACTGATCTTCATTTTGCATATTTTCATAGTTAAATCCTACTTTACGGAAGCAATTTTTAACTTTTTCCTTTTTATTTTGTTTTTTGTCTGTTTAGAATATTTTCTTGCGTCCGCGTTCGTTCAAGAGAATGTCCGTCCAAGAGAGAGTTAACAATGCAAATTATATGAGAGTCGATTGGGACCATGAGGAACTGTCCGTCCAAGGGAGGTGTCCGCGTAAGAGAGGTCCGCGAAGGCGAATTTCATTGTACTTGATCAAAAGTTTGAAGGAATATAAAGGATTTTGAAGAGTCCTATTGAATTATTTCAATGTTATCAAACTAGCAAGACTGATTTGAAGTTACATCGCATGCATAAACGTTTTTTTTTTCCTCTTCAGGTTATCACCAGCGGAGGCGTGACATACAAGAACGAGCCCTGGCACAGGGAGTGCTTCACCTGTACACACTGCCAGAAGAGTCTAGCGGGAGAGCGTTTCACCAGCCGCGACGAGAAGCCCTTCTGCGCCGAATGCTTCGGCGAACTCTTCGCCAAGCGCTGCACGGCCTGCAACAAGCCCATCACCGGCATCGGAGGCACCAAGTTCATCTCCTTCGAGGACCGCCACTGGCACAACGATTGCTTCTTCTGCGCCTCCTGCCGCACCAGCCTGGTGGGCCGCGGCTTCATCACCGACAACGAGGACATCATCTGTCCCGAGTGCGCCAAGCAGAAGTTAATGTAAATTAGAATTTTCAAATGTTCTTAGTAAGTATTTATTACCAACATTTAAAAAGTCGAATAATTTATACAATGCCAGACGGTTGTTTTATAAATAATGTTTTGATATGGAATCAAACAAGCAAACTATATAAATTATTTTTTTAAAATGTACCACACTACTACATACACACAAACACACACGCACACAAACACACGTTACACCTTAAAAAAAAACAAACAAAAAAACCCTTAAAAAAAAAGATGTAACATCAAAATTTCGATATGTGTATATTTATTTAAATTTTGATGTTTTATGTATGATAAGTAACATGTAATCATTTATATCTTTTGTTAAAGTTATTTTTCTATTTATATCAAGCCATAATTTCTTATAGAAGCTTATTTATTTTTTAAAATAGAGAATTACTATTTTGCTTTATGCTTTCCGACGTTAAATTTAAAGTAAAAAAGGAACGTATTATCAGTGGTTGCATTCTAAAATTAAATCTTAATGTTCTAAATTAAACATTTATCGGGAAAAAGTTGCCTTATTATTACAATATCATATACTAAGTGTTATATAAATATACGTATGTATTAAGAGCTAGATTTAAACATATTTATGGAAAATATTGTTATAATAATTATCGTATTTGATTTATGACAATTTTTTATGTATAACGCATTACTCTTGTTGTAGATAATATGTATACAGCTTTCATAGCATTTATGAAAAAGAGCAATTTTGGTGCTATTTCAGTAGTTTAGAAATTTAGTTATTACATTTTAATTTAGATTTACGAGATATTGTTGCAGACGTAATTTTTATTATCATGTAAAGCTTACAATACAATTATATTAACGAAATTGTTATTAATACTTGTTTAGAACTTAATATTTTATGTACATTTTAATCCTACCTATACATATGTTGTAACTGTTTTTGGAATGTTACAAATTGTTATGCTTTTTAAATCAAATGCAGGGCTTTGCTTTAGGGACATTGTTATATTTTATTCCTTAATAAATTCGTTAAAAAACTACATACGTTCTTATTTTCCCTAGCGACCCAAATGGAGGCTTAACTGTGACGGCCTAAAAATAGCGTGTTTTTAACAATTTTTTTTTTAATAGAAAGAAAGGTAATAGAAAAAAACTGTATTAAGTGTACAGAAAATTGTTTTCTTTAAAATATATTTCAAAATGGCGGCACTTCTGAAGCATGTTGCCGTCGAGGCGTTCCACGGCACGCACTAGAACTAGTACCAAACTTCAAGGTGGAACAGAAAAAAAAAATTGCTCTTAATCTACATGAGTATAGCTAGAGAAACATGTACGAGATTGTAAAAATATTGTTTTTTGTAAAATTGGCAAGTGTTTGAAGTAAAACGTTAAACTTTTGACGAAAACAGGGCTGTTATTTGTTTATAACAATTGTTTAAATTAACTTATCGAAAAATCCGTATGTATTTCTCTTCAAAATGTTGTTTTAAAATATATGGTTAAAATTTCAAAAGAAAATATTGAAAATTGTCGGAGTTATGGTGCGTGCCCTTTTCAAAAAGCGTGTTTCGAGAAAGACGCGTTTAAAGTTTTAAAATGAGTTTTAGACATGAATTTTGCTTGAATTGTACACGCATACTCCCTAACAACATCTATGAGTATATTAGAGAAGTTATAAATCAATAGGGAAGAAAGTACACGGTACCGTCAAACAAGGTTAAGTCGATAAAAAATAATGGTTTTGAAATTACCCTCAATTACTTACATTATTTTTTTTTTTTTAAATAATGTAGATTCTGTAGACAATCTTTCGTATGATAAGCCAGATTAAGTTTTTTTTGTGTGCAATATCTGCATTATTTTTTATTTGAAATGTGATCGACTTTACCTCTCATTTGTCAGGTAAAGGCGATCACTTACTTAGAAACATCGAAAATCAACTTTTCCCGTAAGAATGGGTAAAGTCGATCACGAAATATTTAAAAAAATATAAAAAAAAATTATTTGCGTATTTTTTTATGGAAAAAACCTTTAGAAGTATAAAAATATCCTTTATTATAAGTCCTTCTCACACAACCTTCAGTTTATAGCTCAAATAAAATAAAAAACATTCTCAGGGATAATATAAATCAAAATAAGAACTTTCTTTTAAACTTAACTAAAAAGAATAACATAAAAACTTTGGATAAAAGTTGACTAATAGCTAAACAGTTGACTATTTCTGTTCGGAGATTATTTTCGTCATAATTTTTTTTTCCAGATGCTCCAAGTTTCTTTTTATAGTTTCGAGGCATTTGCAATAAACGATTCACCTCTATTAAGTGTGACATTTGTCACCTTGTCCCCTAAGAAAATAATAATGATACGCCACTGCTATTAAGGTACTTGACGCAAAGAAGGCCTTTAGTTTTTACCAAACGAATCGACAAACATTTAAATTTGTAATGAAAATGATCGACTTTACCCCGCAAAAGTACAATTTTTGATATTAGTTGCCACATTTTTTCAACATGATGAAAACATTATTATTTTCTTATTGATATCTGTTCACAAATAACCAAACTATAAGAACACTAGCATGCAGAACCAGTATTGTGTACTACCTTGCATGTGAAACCAAACGATTTTGTATGTTTCATATCATGCTAAATTTAAGTTTTATAATTGTTAATTATTTTCTGAGTTCCTACTTTTTATTTTGCCGAACTTTCACACTTCTCAACACAACAGACATAAGTGCAAACCCCTTCACACATTACAACAATGTCATAACGCAGCAGTCTGATCACAGCCCAAAATATATTTGGCTGCGCGCGGTTGGTTGACTTTACCCCTACTAGTCGACTTAAACCCGTTTGACGGTACCTTCCGAGTATGTTCATAGTACATGTAGCCATATGAAACGCCCGAAATTAAAAAAAAAAACAATTTCATGTACTACACATTTGGCCTCATATTCTTAACCCTTTCACTGCTCCAGACGTATATATTCGCTAAAAATTTATAGGGCTCAAACTGCTCCAGACGGATTAATTCGCTTGAATAGTTAAATTGGATCAGGCTGCTCAAACCGTATATATTCGCAACCATGTGCATTAGTGACTCGATTAATGCAAAAAAAATTTTTTTTATGAATTTTCATGTCTAAAATTTTAGTTAATTTCTAGCTTTCATCATTTTTGAAATCTATAATTTTTTTTTCAACGAAAACACGGACAAAAAATAATTGTTATCATACCATTTCCACTGAGCTGAAATACCTGCGGCAGTAATAGAAGATTGGGGTGGCCTTAGCTTGGCAATTTGCTTGCCCCGCCGTCACATCACCTATCCTCCGGCTGCCTTTAACTCTCCTCAAACCTACCTCACGTCCTTCTGAACGCCCCAGATTTTGATCCATAGCAGGTTCCTCACCTCATCCCCTTGCAACTCTTCGGTACCAAAACCTTTACACCTCAACCTCCCAAAAACTGTGCAGTGCCTCAAATCCCCATATTTCAGGCAAAAAGGAACCTCTTCAATTAAGCTTAAATGCCTACTAAGTTTACAATGACCCCCACTATTTGGTTTAGCGCTTTTAGATCAAGGCTCAGCATCCTAGATTTGCAGATAAAAATCATCTCTACACAGTTCCTTACCTCCTCTTTACTTCCACCATCAAAATAGTGAAAAGACTGTGGTTTATCTACCTATTGAAAAATTTTCCTATGTTCCACGTATATTCCTGCTACTGAATACTCAACTCCCACCCGAGATCCATAAGTATAGTATACTGGAGAACATATCATCTTCCTACCGCTACTGCTCTCTCGAGAGGAAGGTGGTGACATTCTAACCTAAGCCGGTCCTCTGCTTCAATGACTCTCATGGCAGATATTAGAATATCCCTCTCCACTATGGGCTATGGCAGTGTGAGTTTCTACTCATCCTTCTGCCTTCCACCTGTGTATCCTTAGGTATATTGCCATCATCTCCCTCACAATCCACATAGGAAGGGTTGACAGCCCTGGGAGGACCTCCAGTGTGGCTGTTGGAGTCGTCCTCTTCTCGACAGGCAACTAATACACTTAATTTCGGTCCAGGTATTCACCTCTGGTCAAAGACTTCTATTTTGGTTATAGAACTGTAAAATCCGAGAGTTAACGTTCAATCTCGTTCCACCAATTCTTGAACACTATTGTTCTGTTTAGGTTCTGACATCTGGCCTCTCCGAATTCAGGTATGACTTTTGACCACCCGGTCATGGAATCTGTTATTCTAGATTTATGTAAGAAAAGTAATCCTGACGTTTCCGCGGTAAAATTCGAAACTAGAGTGAAATTTTAAGTTCCGTGTCAACAGCATCAGGCTCCCCTGATATCTTCTGCTGCGATTTGAGGTTTTCGGAGCGGTTTTCGGACAGTTTTCTACGCATAGAAGCTCTACAAACGACTTTGTAGATCAAATTCAAAAGTTGAGTGAAATTTTGAAATTTCCTAGTCAATTACAATAGCTGATACACTTAAATTTTCAGTCAGTCAAATGAACTTACGAGATGTACATCAAACAAATTATATCAATTATTCATAAGTGGAGAGCTATTATTTTAAAACAGATTTATTTTAAAATTTGACTGCACAACTGAGCCCATCAACAAAATAGCATCATTTTGATGGGTGAAAGGAGTGGGTAATTCACAGGATGCGCAGTGTACATATGTATATGTCTTCTCTACCTCTTTTTAAATATACTATAATATGTATAAGTATATACTAAAACAATATTTTTTTAAGTAGAATTGCGTTGCTTTGATATGAAAATATCAATACAAATGAATACTTTTTGACTTTTTGAAGACATCAAACTAACAGATGTCAGAATTTCGAATTTGACCTGAGATCGACCTCTATATAAAAAAATAGCTTTAATAATTTTTTTTAGATAAGTATTATTACTATTATCATTACACACACGGTGTAAAGCTGGTTACCTGCCTATTATCCAGCAATCATAATTCACAAAATAATAATAGGTATTAATTTAAATTACCTTTACAACTTATTATTTATAAAAACAATCAATATTTATCTCTAGTTTATCTATTATATCAATAACAATATATTTATTAAACACGAGGCTAAGTAAATACCTTTATTATTTTGTTAGAAAGGTAAGACGTATAATTAAATGTAAATTTTATGAAGGTCTAACCACAACATCCTAGTTCCTTATCTTAATTTCTACCAGCCAGTGGTAGTTTTATGAAAATATTTTATATCTTAAAAGCTTTACTCTAGCTACAATAAAACACCTCGGCTGCCTATAAATAACTCACCTAAACCGCAACAGCAAGATAAAATATAAAAATTAAATATTGAATACCCACATCATGCTAGAATAAATGTGAAACTGTGAAACTTTTTATACCCATCTACCACCAAATTAAGTTTGTAGCCTCAGTATGAATTACTTACATAGTTCACCTACTTCCATTAATTATTTCTAATTATAGAACCGGTAATTATTCAAGGATATGCCAACATGTAAATATTTCGTTATCAGCGTGCAGTTTTGTTGTTATCAAATTATCAATGTGTGTTGGTTGATGATAATTTTATTTGAACCAAATTTTTTTAAAGTGCGGTAGGGTTTTTCTGAACTTACCCGAGGTTGTCACCCTGCACCCTAATTTCATGACATTTGACATTTTTCTTGATAAATGTTAAGAGAAACTGTCACTGGCGTTAAATGTAAACGCCAGGAATTTATTTTATAAAATGTTTTAAGTGTAGGATTTACTTTAAGTAAGAATTAAAAAACGTTCCTGATAGAGTACTTATTAATTATGTAGACTGTGCCGCGTTTAGAAATCGATTTCTCTTAGTTTCTTGATTAGTGAAATATTTATTAACACCATGTCTGGTGTCTTTGGATATAGCCGCGAAGCTGTGAGGGTTAAAGTTAGGGTAAGTACTTAAAAGTAATTAGAAAACATTTTTTCATTCACCAAGTGATATTTTTAGAAGTGTGAAGGCAGCCAACCTCCGGAGATGAGAAAGTTTAGCGTTGACCCACAAATAACATCTTTCGAAGTCTTACAGAGTATCCTCGGAAAGGCTTTTGACTTAAAGGGGGATTTTACAATTTGTTATCGAGTGTATGACGTTAATGGCCATGAGACTTACATGCCGCTTTTATCGGACTGGGACTTGGACGCAGCATTTTTAAAGTAACATAAAAAATTTGTATACAATGTAAATAATAAATCTGTATTATTTATTCATTTCAGGGCACATAATACATCTCTAGCCACTAACTCTGAACCGTGTTTATGTCTACGGGTGGATTTGAAGCCATTCGAGGAATGCTCAGATGATTGGGAAATAAAACAAAACGTTCCTATTATTACGCAAATTCGAACAGCTACTAGTCAAGAAGCAAAACCATCTCCTAGATTGCACGGCATTTTTAATCAGGTATGTAGAAGGAAAAGTATCCTTGAGCATTTATAATATTTTGTAATGTTTATACTACTTCACAACTACAATTTTTGTTTAAATCACTACAGCTGCAAAGAATTTCTCATATTTTAAATGTATTTAACTTGGTATTTACATAATTAAAATTTGATAGTCTGTAATACCCTTTGAATTTTATCACGATATACAAGGTAAAAATGAATGAACCGTGGTGACAACTTTTCTGCAAAGCAGTCGACCGTTCTGTTTCATTAATTTTGTCATCCATTTTAAAATGTAGTATAGGTATTAAATCAATCAAAGCAATTTATGACGTCTGTATTAAAAATTTTTATACTATTTTGTTTGTCTTAAGTAATGGTGAGATATATTTTTTTACCTAGTTGAAATGTTTATCCAATTTGCTATAAGTAAATCTGTCTTCGCCCACATTTATTATGACAGTAATATTACTTACAACAATCTTAATAAATTTATTGGTTAATAAAAATAAATGCCTTTATCTTCAGTTTTTGTGGTTAATGCTCTTATAATTAAATCAATTTTATCTGTTATTGGTTAATTAAAAAAATTATTTGATTAAATTTTAATATAGGTGTGTATAACAGTGTTCAGTATTTTTTTATACCATTAAGATTTAGAAACTTATATGTAGATACCGAGGTAGATACATATTTTTTAGATGGGTAGGACATTTAACATGGTGCAAAGAGCATTTAATTTTGGCGAAGACGGCAACACTTCCTTGCAACCTCCTAGACCACCACTATCAGACTCTGAGTTTAGAAGATTTCTAGATCCTGTTGGTCAGATAATTTACACAAAAGAACTTAGGTCCGTTATTTACTTTGGAGGAATAGATCCTAGCTTAAGGTAAAATAATATTCCTTAAATGTATAGTGTAAATTTGAAATTTGTGAGAGTGGAAGAATGAATATCATGTAAATTTTAAGGAAAGTCGTTTGGAAGCATTTATTAAATGTGTATCCGGAAGGAATGACTGGGAGAGAGCGAATGGACTACATAAAGAAGAAAGCGACGGAATATGTAGGATTAAGGGAGACATGGAAGACGGCAATTGCTCAAGGTCCAGTTGTCGGCGAATTGGCCTACACCACTGGAATGGTAAGGAAAGATGTACTGAGAACCGACAGGCACCATCCGTTTTATGCTGGAAGTGACGATAATCAAAACATAGCCTCACTTTTTAATATTCTAACAACGTAAGTGTTTGATTTTTTATTGGAGTATTACAATTTACATTTTTATTATTACTTGCTTCCCATGTATCTATAATAAAAAAACAACTCGATAGTTTCTTATAATTCATAATAGAATAATGAATATGTACATTATTCAAAATATTATAATGAGGTTTTCAATGACGTTCAAATTTAGATCGTCATAGAATTTACGCAAATCTGGAAATCTATTGCCTACACAAGTATGTCAGAACACGATCGCAAGCTGCCAATTTGTGAATTTTTACTCGAGTTCTAGGGATTTTTTTTTAATAAAAAAAATGTCTCAATGGGCTCATTTGGCATATTTTTTTTTTTATTTCATATTCAGAGAGTACATCTCATAGTTAATACGTAAAAAATAGTGATGTAAAATAGCATGCTATTTAGTTTTGGGTGATATATATCAAAATATATATCATTATATATATCAGATGAATTTTGTTAAAAAAAAACTATATTCAAATTAGTTTTTTTATATTGCTAATGCCTTGCTGATTAATTTGACACCAAATACATGTCATATATATGAACTTTAAGAAAAGTTATCAAGTGATCTTTATTTTTTTTCATATTTAGATTGGAATTTTATATTTTTTTTATCATACTGACTTCTAATTTTTGTTGCGTGCTACTGACTGTTTATAAGCAAGTACGCTGTTTATTAGCAATTTAGTTTTATCAACCCAGAAATAAAAAATGGGAAATTTCTAGAACAAGAAAATTTAGTCTTTGTATATCACAATACGTACTTAAAAAAAATTAAAGATAAAAATTGAAATAAAAATTATCAAAAACTTATGATAATAAAGAAACTGCTTTAAAGTAGTACTTAAAAATCTGAAAATTTAGGGGTGTACTATAAATGGGGAGACCTAAGAGCGCACGTAATTTCAACTCACCCCTTCCACCCTAGGGGGTGGGGTGAAGGTTTTTTTTAGACGTACCCTATTTATTTTGCGATTTTCGGATTGTACGCGTAAAACTACCCCCAGAAACGCGTTCTTGGGGGTACGTCTAAAAGACCACCCCTCACCCCCTCTGCACCTACTAAGGTGGAAAGGGCCAGTTGAAATCAGGTTCGCTCTTAGGTCTCCCCACTTATAGTACACCCCTAAAATTTCAGATTTCTATATTTATTTTTGAAGGAGAAAAATGCTCATCGAAAAAACGACAAAATCCATACGAGGGTGGTGGTTTGGTTTTTGTGCGAATTCGGCAAGAACGCGCTTTCGGGGGTAGTTTTACGCATAGAATCCGAAACTCGCAAAATGAGTAGGGTACATCTAAAAAAACCACCCGTCACCCCCTAGGGTGGAAGGGGTGACTTGAAATTACGTGCGCTCTTAGTTCTTCCCATCTATAGTACACCCCTAAAATTTCAGATTTTTATATTCATTTTTGACGGAGATATTCCAGGTACCCAAGAGCTACTACAGTCCAACTCAAGCCTACCACACCACAAGTTTTTAGTTTTAAAATGTAAGGTTATGTTTGAAATTTGGCTTTATTCATGAAATGGCGGGAAAATTGATATATATCAGCTATTAACATAAATATAATAGCTGATATGTATCAAAAATTGATATATATCAATTTGTTATATATTTTCACTCACATCACTAGTAAAAAATTAGAATTTTTGTTTAAAAATTTCTCGTTCAAAATAATTAAAAAAAAAAACGGATCAAGGGAAAACAAGTGGAAGCCATATTGAGATGTCATACTACTCATTAGCGGCTAGCCCATAAACTTGGTTAATTAAAAAAGAAATGTCAATACAAATTTTGATAATGACGAAAGATTGATCTTTGAAACATTAGCTATAATTGTAGACACTGGTGTAAGAAGGGAATAAGTACCAATATTTAAATTGTTCAGGAAAAAAAGAATAATTTACGAAAGTAGAGGAGAAGACCAGAATAAGTAACATTCAAAAGGTTTTCCCATATACAAAATGATTACTAAAATAAATAATATTTAAGATAAACAGATGGCCAGAACAAATAGTGCAAAAAAACCAACACATAGGTGGTGCAAGGAGGCGATAAGCATAATGTAACTTGTCCCATTTCTGCATTAGTGTATAGTCTGTGATATATGTACTCTTGTCTTCGGGTTAAATTTCTATTAAGCCCCCTGATTCCATATTTATACCAGATGAAAAAATAATAACATATATTTGCAGAATTGTGATTTTTTGAAAACATGGACTTATCCCAAGGTCTTCAATTTGAAGTGTGTGATATAGTGATGAATATTTTTTTACTTGTTTGGTAGTTTCAATTAGTGCTGGAAAAAAACAAAAAAAGTGAAACCGGCTAACCGGTTTCCCTAAAAACCGATTTCAGATAAAACCGGTTAGCCGAATAGTAGTTAAAACCAGATATTCAAAAACCGAATAACCGGTCACTACAATAATGGCCAAAACCGGATATCTGAAAATTAGTGTTTTGAAAAACTGATGGGATATCGTTGTTTTCACATATTTTAAATTTTAAAGTTAAATCTAATATTAAAAGTTAAAATGTTAAAACAGTTAGCACTTAATAAACTGTGGTTCTTCAATTTATTATTTATATAAATGGGTTTGGTTGTTTGGTGTATGTGGGCATGGGTGTTTGTTTTTTTTTATCAGTCTATGCCTGTATCCCAGGATAAAATATAAAAATAAATTGTATTTCCCTTAATAGTTCAACCTAATATTTGTAGTAGGTATCTACTATGTATGTACTATGTAGCCAATATCAATAACTAAATAACACTAAGACTACATTATAGTGCCATGTAGTTATTGGCTATAAAGAAAGAATCCGTTTATTCGGATGTTTAAATTAACAGATTTCGGGTTTCGTAAAAATCCAAATTATCCAAAACCAGTTAACTGACTATCCAAGAAACCGATTTCAGTTGCCAACACTAGTTTCAATGGCTGATTTTTGGTTAAGCACAAATAGTTTAATAAAAATAAGCATTGACTGAGAGTCTTCATCAGTAATTTTTTGAATTTTTGTCACAGGTGGAAAAATATCAGTAAACAGAGAAAAAATATACGACTATATCACGAATATATAACTTTAGACATTAATTAGGTAAAGTGATGTGATCACAGATGCTTTGTGAACAGCTTGAACTGTTTCAAATATTTTACGAATTACAAATTCTTTATCAGTTAATATTAACGCTATCAACCTGATTTTTTCATTACATATTTGTGGAGTTACACGTACTTATGGAAAATGTAAAAACAAGTTATAAATTAAGTATTACTGCATGAGCCCATTGTTAATTATTTTTTTAAATCTGCACATTTCTATTTCGAAATATATTATTATATTTAACATTCCGTCAATTTTAGATATGCGCTGAATCACCCGAAAGTAAGTTACTGCCAAGGAATGAGCGATCTCGCATCCCCCCTTCTCGTTACAATGAATGACGAAGCTCACGCCTATATTTGCTTTTGCGCACTTATGCAAAGGCTGTGTACAAATTTTATGATAGACGGCATAGCGATGACACAGAAATTCACCCACCTAGCCGAAGGCCTGATGTATTACGATCCTGAATTTTATAATTACTTGAAACTTCACCAGGTAAGCAAAAAAAAAATCTTACAGGATTTCATTGATCCATCCGATACAGGCTACAATGTGCCAAAATTTGAGAATATTTTTTTACACATTAGTACCTCAAAAAATTATGTCCCAAAATTTTTGTATATACGAGGTGATTCATAAATAATGTAAAGACATACTTATTTTGGTTATAACATTTGTGAAAATTAAATTAGCACATTACTTATTTTTTTATTGATGTTTCAGGCTGACGATTTGCTATTCTGTTACCGCTGGTTACTTTTGGAAATGAAGCGAGAGTTTGCGTTTGAAGACTCTCTGCGAATGTTAGAGGTTCTGTGGAGCTCACTGCCGGCGGATCCACCCGAGAAGGAACTAAAGTTATACGATACACTCTTCCAACTACCCACTATTTCGACGCCTCCCATCAGCCCTTTAGTCAAAACACCAAGAGAAAATCCCTACACCAAAGTATGCGCCTTAAGAAGACAGAGTTCATCGATATCACTAAGTAATTATAATTGTAAGAAGATGATTCAGGTTAAGCGACAGAACCATAGTCTAGACGATTCGATAAGTAAGTGTAGAAATAATATAGTAGACATTAAATTCAAACACCAAAGCCTAGACGATACCGCTCTGACCCGCAGTAGAAATAAAAGCAACGACGCTAGCCCCAAGTCCCCGAATAACTGTAGCTCAAACAAGGATGACTCCTCGTCAAAAAGTTCCGATCTGTTGCCCATCACGCCTAATTCACCGAAATCCCCTAGATCCCCCAAGATGGAACTCAGGCCTAGATCTGTCTCCCCGCTAGAACAAAAGTCCGATTCCGTAGTCTTGAACAATAGAATTAATACTCATCGAATATTTAAAGATAGAAGCGGTAGTTTGTCTTCCAGCATGTCAAACCTCATTAGAAACTCCAAAAAGACGGGTCACTTTAAAGAACTGAAGGAAAAAATCGCAGCCGCTAAATTATTCTCTTCCTTAGATCGACTGGACACCACGCACTCGATAAAAGAAGAGGAAGAGAGAAAACCGAGGGGGAAGATGGTGAAAAACTTGAACGAATTCCTCAACTTCGGTACCGTTAACAAAAATAAAATTTCCGATATGAATTTCGACACGGGTAGCGAGAAACCGAAGATAATGCTCACGAAATCCAGTTTCGACGATTCTGAGAGTTCCAGTTATGAACACAATTCCAATAGCACAGAAAAGACAAGGCATTACTCATCCACTTCTAACAGCTGCGAGGACACGTTCGATGAAACTAGTCCAGATGATTCGCAAGAATATTTCCCCATGACTACGTCGGTAACTCGAGAACTGCGACTTGAGCTTGAAAATTTAGACCGCAAAGTGTTTGGCGATAAGTATATAGACAGGCTTTCAGAGTCGCCATCTAGTGAGGGAAATAGCGATACTAAGACGGAAAAAGAGAGTATTGTCCAGAAGGTGGACATAGAAATAAACGACGCAAAAGAAATTTTCGACAAGAGAAAAAGTGATGATATTTTTGTGTGGGAGAATCCGTTACACCAGACGAGCCCAAATACTGCCAATAAAATTTCTTGTTACACCGAAACACCCGACGAGCAAGCCGACATTGAATACGATACACCTACAATAGTTAACGAGACCTCAGCGAGAAAAACCGTTACTCCCATCACGATCATCAACCATACCAGTAAAGAGGACATTAAATCCTTGGAAAAAATAGAAAATGAAGATTTGGAACAAAATGTACCCCCCGAACCGGTTCCCACTTTCCCTAAATTTAACAGCATTACAGTAAACGGAACAGCGCCAGGAATGACAAATTCATGCGAGGAAGTGACTGAATCCATAAAAACCTCTTCTCTGTTGCCAGCTCCCAATGAATTCGGCGGTGGTAACCCCTTCCTGATGTTCTTGTGCATAACCTTACTTATGCAGCACAGAGACCATATCATAGGCAAGGCGATGGACTATAACGAGATGGCGATGCATTTCGACAAGATGGTGAGGAAGCATAACGTCATCAGGGTCTTGAACCAGGCCAGACAGATGTACGCGAGATACATAAAACAGCACAGTATAGCTCAGCAAAAAATCGATTCGAGAAACGAGGACTGTTAATAGGAATTAATTTATTCTTTTCATGATTATTCTGTGATATTTTTCTTTATTCTTTTAGTTTCCGTGATAAAATGAAACGTGCCTACTTTTTTTCGGTTTATGGTTTAGTCGCTAATGTGAAAGGAATTAATCTTGCAGTTAAAAGATCCGATTTTTACTATATTGTCAAATTTTGGCTTCTTCTATTTAATGTTAATTCAGATATTGAGTACAGGCTACAGGGAAACCAGAAACTGTTCCAGACACACGGTGGCTCAAATTACAAAAAACAAAAAAGTTTACTATTTTGCTAAAAAACTTCCCCAAATTAGAACTGAGGTTTTTCAACAAATTCCAGCAATATGAAGAAATAACTAGGAAATGCATTTTTTTTATTTATGGCACAACTGATTTCTTTACTATAATTTAATGAAAGGTGGAGGGCCCCTAAGGTAGGGTTTTGGCCTAATTTATTTTTGGCTGAAAAAATTTGAAAAAAAATTTTTTTAGTACCTACTAGCAATACCACCCTAAACGGACCAATCCCCTCACCCTCATTTTCCCCTTAAATGAGATAACACACATTTACATTGAATAAAACGAAAAAGAAAAAATCTATAATTATACATACACGTTTGTGCATATTTGATTAGCCACTTTGAATTTTGTGATCCTGAATTCATAATTGTAATCAGTGATCCAAGAAAGTTTCTATAAACAAATGTTTGAGGATTACGATCTTTTTAATTTGTTTGTCCGCCATATGGAATACGTCATTTTGAATTTCGTAATTCTGCCTTCGGATTCGTAATCATAGATCCAAAAAACCAATTACAAAAAAATTCATGTATTTTGAAGACGTTTCAAATTTTTTGTCCGCCATATTGAATCCGCCATTTTGAATTTCATGATTTAGAGTCCATATTCGTAATCAGGGATCCAAAAAACCCCATTACAAAAAAATTCATGCATTTTGTAGAAGACATTTCAATTTTCTTGTCCGCCATTTTGAATTTCGTGACTGAGACCAGATTCGTGATCAGCGACCCAAAAAACTCTTCATATGTAAGATTCATAGAAACTGAATGTCTTTCGCATCCTCCAAGCTCTTTAAAGATTCCTCTAATAAGCGATGGTTTCCCCTGCATTTAAGCGAGGTGGGGGGTGCAGGGGGAAAGGAGGGTGAGGGGGTTGGTCTGTTTAGGGTGGAAACGATTTAGTATTGGTAGTAGGTACTAAAAAAAATTTTTCACATTTTTTCAGTCAAAAATAAAACCAGCCTTAGGGGCCCCTCCTCCTTTGACTTTTAGACATAAGAAATCTTACAGATTACAATGGTGAAGTCAAATTTCTCTATATGGCATTGGTTTTTTAAGATCTAGTCGTATTTGTTTTTTTTTTCAATTTATTCATGTCGTTGAATATGAAATTTCGTGTATGTGTGGCTGGATCTGTAATTTTTTTCTTAATTTAACCATAGGGAAAATCAATATGGCATCCACAAGAAAACGCCCCAAAAAAAGCAAGATTGAAAAATTCCGACTTCAATGTAATCAATGTGGTCTTAAATCTAGAAATCGAATTTGTGTCGTGTTTTCCAGTTTTATGTAATCTGAGCTACAGTATTCCATTAAACTTGAGACTTTCAAATTTACATCCATGTTCACTTGATTTTCTGTTTTCCCCTAAAAAAACTTTGATTGCATAAAAGGGTGTTTATAAACTCTGAAATTATTTTTTAAGAGTAATTATTGCTATATTACTAAACAAAAAATGTGAACATATTGAGAACCGCTGAAGGCGAGAGGGAATGACACATTGTACGTCATAGCAAGTGTTCGATGTGAGGCCTAGTTCTTGAATTGACAGGACAAATTCCTATGAAAGTATGAAAGTTATATAACATAAAAACTTAAGACTCAAACTTTGGTTTCTTACGATAGCAATGTTGTAACATAACGGCAGTAATGTGATGTCTTGTAGTATTACAGAAGACTGTCGTCCCTCTAATTTTTCTGCTGATTGCGTGATACAAAAATATGTGCGGGCAAAAATGTAAAAAAATTTTTTTGGCCCTCTAAATTTAATTTTTTTTAGTGAAATTTGGATTTTTGCCATTTTTCAAAAAATTTTTTGGCCCTCTAAATTTTATTTTTTTTAGTGAAATTTGGATTTTTGCCATTTTTAGATGCAATTTTTCTTTAAAATTAAATTTTGAAAGAAGCCCATTGTGCGCAGAATACAAAAACGGCTGCACAACTTTCGAAAGGAACTTGAACACGGATGTATAGCTAGGTAGAAGTGTGTCATGTGTATTTAGGTGATTTATTGTGGGTGAGATATAACCCATAAAATATGTCGTATATATGATTGCTACTCGATGCCTACTAGCATAAAGCATTACTTTGTATCTGCTGATAAGAGAGTGGCCTACTTATCTGTAGGTACTAATGTCAGGTAGCAAATATATTTTAGAAATGATATGTGTATGCTTTGTAGGTTATATCTTACACACACATTGAAAAATGTTGGTAGATCAATAAGCAAACGACAGCCACGGAAGCCTACAAACAAAACTACCGAAGGATGATCATCTAGCCCATAGAGTAGTTGTTTCACACAAGTTAAAACATGCTTTATTATTGACTCTAGTTTGTATTGTGAGAATTTTTTTTTCGCTAAATATTGATAACATTTTATACTATACAAATTTAATCAAGAATTTTGTCTCACGATCGTTGATATTCCAACTCAACTGTTTTCAACAAATAATGAATAGTTTACTGTCAAAATCCTAACCTTGCCATATTTTTACATAACAGTGATGTTTACCATACTCAAAAAACCCACATCCAGAACGTTTTTGCGATGTCATCAACTGTCATATTACTGTCGCTATATTTTGGCACCATCTGCCTCAACGTAAGAATTATCTTTGGGTTGTAACTTCTTTGTGCAGCTGCAGAATTTTGTCTACATTTATTGTATATCAAGAGTATATCAACCAATTAGTGATTACTGAATTATCGCCACTCGTAATGAAAAACTGACCACTAATAACAATAACACTTAATTACAAAAATTTTACCCAAACTAATATCAATACAAGGAAACACGAAGGAATAATTAATTTTAATGCGAGTAGTAAATGTTGAAACAAGAAACAGCCAATATTCTGACTATTGATATTTGCTGGTATTAAGTAATAAAAGAATGGTAGTAATTATGAACTTAAAAAGTGAATATTAAATTTAAATCATAATTAAAAATGTAATTGAACCTGACTGTTCTAGGTAGGTACCTATTGATTATTGTTTGCATATTTCTGAAGGTATTTATTTGTGGGATAGTTTTTATTTATTTCTTTATATTTTGGGTATTTGTCACCTGAATAAATTTCAAAAATTAGTCAAATAAATCGTTGCGAGTAAAGGATCAGTCAAGGGTTATTTTTATGAAAATAGTTTTGCTTAACCAAAAATCTTACACTGGAAAAAACAGTTTACATTTCGAAAATCTCTGTTTTTGTCTTTTAACTTATTCTGACTTCGTTTTAGCTTCTTTTGACAGTTTAAATTTGCTTTTTTCTGTTTCCTTAGCTAGAGATGTCATATGAGATGTTTAAGATCTCAAGGTTGGTTATTTTAAAATTCTTTTACAAATTCCGCTTGAAATTTTTTCATTGGGAAAGAAATCATCTGCTAAAAATAGTATGGGTCCCAGCTTCATTATCAAATTGTGACCACTTTAATTTTTATATTTTTATGAACCACCACTAAATTCATCTTAGCTAGACAGTACTGGACTTGAAATAAGTCTATGGNTCTATGGTAGTCAAACAATAGTGTGGTATTACTAAAATTTTTCTAGTTAAACAATCGTTAAAAGTTCATAAACACCCTGTAGTTTTATATTTATTGAACAAATTAGTTTTGCAACTCGGAAGAAGTCAAAATAATTTTCCTCTGATAGCTATTTTGTAATTCTCCCTTATTATTATGTAGGGTAACTGTCACAACCTCAACTGAAATAAGTAATAAAAATTATTATGGCTATACCAAATTTTGATTTACTTAATGAGGCATTCTCACAACGACCCTTAACTTGCTTTGGGGCTTCCTACTGGGTAAATTTCAGGAAAACCAGGAATTATTTGCCAATAACTATCGCAAAATTACAATAAATCACTTTTTATTGTATCTTTGTTCCACCAAAGAGAGAATTTGAATAAAAAATATTGCAAAACGTTTTGAGAATGCTCCTACAATTTATTTTTATACAGGTTCACTGAAACGTGTGATCATAATGTAGTAAGTTCTGAAATTTTATAAACTATTGCACCATTCATATATCCTGTAAGAGTGCACAAATAGTATCTTGCTATTATTTTTTTTTAGCAATATGTTCATAACTTGATTTTTATAAATACACTGCTCTACAACTCATAAGGGCTTCTTAGTAAAAAAATATATATAGCTTAAAATGGATAATCCAATAATTAATCTTATGGTTAGTGAAATACAATCGAAAAATGGACCAGTTGTGAAAATATTTTCTTTCAACGTTACCTTATTAATTTGTTGATCAGTGTATCTTATTTGAATTGTATTAATTTAGGGAAGTTAGTATAACTTTTTTGTCAGTATTTGTTACTCAATTTTTAGTTATAAAATACATTATTTAAAAAAAATATTTAGTTTTGTTCTGATCTAAGGGGCTGTGTACAAATTACGTAAGAGCAGAAGGGGGAAGGGGATGTACGAGAACCTGACGAAGAAAACAATAATTACATAAGACGATATTAAAGAAAATAGTTGCACATTTTAAAAAGTTCACGCGCTTGGCTCAATAAAGTTAAATTATTACATATTATTATAAAAAAACTGCCATTTAGATAAATAAATAATTATAATTAATAAACAAATGCAAATAACTATATGAGAAAAACAGAAGAATAGTTCTTTTATGTAACATGCTGTTACATAAAGTTCGATTAGAAAAATCTTACGTAAGAAAGGGGGAGGGGTTTTTGTAAAACTTATGGTCTCTTACGTGGGGGTGTGGGGGGTCAAATATTGAAACAAATACTTTTACGTAATTTGTACATGTCCCCCTAACCTTTCAAATATTAAATTTTCCTTGCAACGAAATATTAGAAGTATTAAGTTTAGTTGCTTATTTACCAAGCCAGAGGAAAATCCTATTTTTGGTTTGAACTCCAAGTTATGATTTTTTACATTGTGATTTCTATGTGATAGTTTAGGTATGGCGCTTTGGAAAAATATAAAACGATTGATATACAGAGTGTTTCTTAAGTACGGTCTGTAATTTCAGGACACAATTTTTTATGGCATTTAAAGAGAAAAAGTTCCTATAAAAATGTGGCTGGAAACGCTTAGATGTTAAAAATTAAAATAAATTTGGGACAGTCAATGTTAGCTCCTTAAAATTTGACGTTATTGTATGTTGGTAAAGAGCTGCATTTTTAGTATAGTCAATTTTTATCTGCCGCTAGTGGCGTAGTTACCTGTGAGTCAGTCGATGGTCTCATTATAAAATGTAGAACGCCAATGGATTTTTTAAATTTTTATCATTTTTGGACTCACCTAACACTTAAACACACAAACAAGGTGTCAAATTTTTGCCTAATATAACCCGTTCTTGGAAAAATGGCCGGCAAATACAAACAATAATCATAGAAATAATCAGTTTCGACACAAAATCAAAACAGATGTTGAAAATGGCCACCTTATTACAAAACACATGATTCATTAGGCGAGTCCGAAAATTATAAAAATTTTAAAAATCCATAGGTGTTCTAAATTTTAAGACGAAAACGTCGACTGACTCAAGCCTGACTATGCTACTGGCGGCAAATAAAAATTTGATTTATATTAAAAATGCAGCTCTTTATCAATGTACAATAACTGCCAAATTTTAAGAACCTAACATTGACTGTTTAAAATCAAATCAAATATTACTATATTCTTAAAAATTTTCAACACCCTGTATATCGGAATCTAAGCTTTTGTGTCCTGAAGTTACGGACCGTACTTAGGAAACACCCTGTATACAGAAGATCTTTAAAAATACGTGCAGCACTGAATTTCAAATGAATCACCCAGTTCATGAATGAATAATCGTCCAATTCACGATTAAATAATTTTTTTAAACCTATTTTAAATTTGTATATTCAGTAAAACACGTAATAGTGCAGAATTCGATAAACGACGACAAACCGCATAAACTGGTTAAAAACAGCCATCTTAATTTCTACAGAATTGACAGTCTGCGGTAAAATTAAAAATAATTGTCACAATTCTTAAATAAAAAAGGCCAAGAAACAGTTTTTAACTCCACTGAATAATTTTGAAATACGCTTTTTTAAGGCGACAGCGACGATTTACTTTCATGACTTTCATTTTAATAACAAATACTCGTAATTTTTCACTCTTTCTCTAGTACAGCCCAACCTTTTTTTGATCAGGGACCACTTTGATTTATTTGTTGTTGGCAGGGACCACTATGTACAAGAAAAATACTAGTACTAGTATTAACGATACAGTTAATAGTTTCTAAGTTAAATTTTATTTTGCCCACAAAATTCCGGCCATCTTTGTTTAATTGATTCTGTATCTCTAAAATTAAAAAAGTTAACCACGAACAGGGCAGTCATATTAATTTTTCCCTATTAAATTTGGCTGTTTATTATTTGCCTGCATTACGCTCTGTTGTCATATCACATCAGGTGGATCGATTTTATGTAATTTACCTAAACTAAGTCTATGTCCGAGGTCATTGACACTGAGATTTGCAAAGTAAACACAGTGCTTTCAAAAAATATTTCAAATTTATAATATGCAAGGAAAGTAATCTTGCTTTCTGCCTCTCCGTTAGTTTCATACAGTTGGTTTAAAAAAAAATAACAATAATGATAAGCGCTCTCATACAACTGACTTTGGGAGTTACCCAGTAGTAGCACAGGCAAGAGTTAAGTGCAATTTAAAAAATGAATTATAACTCGATTACGTATTTGATTTTAAAATAATTTATTTCAGGTTATAGTATTCTAAGGAACAATACTACTACTCCTAAAAAATTGGTCTATACTTAAAGTTACATCCTGTATATTCCGAAACACCCAATATGATGTCGCCGAAAAAAAACTTTCAGCTCTTGAGATTATTTTTATTTATCGTTTTTTGTATATTCAAAAATCTGAAATTTTTGGTATTCATATATGAAAAGTTATGGAGATAAGAGAAGTGTTTATCAAACTTTTTTTTTTCAAGACAAACATATTTAAAGTTATACCTAATGAATCAAATTTACGTGGTAATTTATAAACATTTTTGCAGTGTCTCAAAAACTTGCATGGGACGATTGTACGATGTTTCTATCCTACATTTGAGCGACAGTCACTGAAAATATAACCCTGTTTTTGGAATTTAATTATCTTCAACAATTTTTAAGAAAAATGCATTTCCCAATACATCACCTCACTCATGGTAAACTTTTTTATTTTTAGAGATACAGAATATTAAATAACCAAAATTGGGCAGAACATTGTGGGTATATTACCAACTTTAATTTTAAAATTCTGATTTTGAAATTATAAATCTGATTGCGAGTTTAATTCCAATTTCAAATTCAGAATTTTGATTTAAGTCAGATTTCCATGTTTAAAAATGGAATTTCGTGTTAAAAAATTAATAAACTAATTAAATATATAGAAATGGAATATTTAAAAAAAACGTACCCATATAATTCGCTTTTGAATATTTTTCTAATAATAAAAATTTATCGTTTAACCATATGGGAGCAATTAAAAGTAACGATATAACAAAACTAAGTTAAAACTTACTTGTTCAAATTACTTTCCTTGTTCTCTATTTGTAAACTTTTCTCATTCGATTAAATAACTGGATGAACAATTTTATTTCTGGAAGATTGTAGATGATTTTCTGAAAACTCAATATACAGCGAGATCTGTAATATAAACAAAACTTTATTTCTCTTAACAATTTTTATTAAAGTAGAAGCTTACACAATAAATATAAATAATGAACACAAGGATCGATACGATTTCTAGAAAAATATGTACAAATTCACGTTAAATATTGCTTTCCATAGTAGGCCATTCAATATTGTCAAAGTCTTTGCAGTTCGTTGTTAGGTAATTTTTAACGATTGTCTGTAGGGCAGAACGGGCTTCTTTCTCCTCACTTAGCTGCGATGATAGAGCTGCCACGTTATACTCTAAAATGTTCAATTTGGATTGCAGTAATTTTATAGCTTCCGGTATGGCCTTATTTATATCGGATTTAGGTCCATCTGTTACATTAACTGAAAAAATTAATTAAAAAAAATAAAACGGAGAATAAATGGAAATACGATCATACAATGCAGGACGAACTACACATAATTTCTTATTATATAATTATTAGTCTTTGAGAGGGGTTTTAAAATAATTTCACACACAAAAAAAAACAAAAATTAAAGAGTCGCAATATGAACGAAAATGGCAAATCCAAAATAATAAATTTCATACAAGACGAAAGCAAGGGGGTTTTCACGATATATTAAGGTTAAAATAATTAATGCTTTAGTAGTGCTGTATTTCAAAATAAAAAAGTGGAAATTAATGTGAACATATTTCTTTCAAATAACTATGACAATAAATTTGTTAAATGAATCTAAAAACTGAATGAAAATAATCAAAAAAGTCTTTTGAGGACTTACTATAAATACAGTGTAACATCAGTTATTTGAATTAATTATTGCAAGAAATCGATTGATTTCAAACAATGGCTCAGTCAATCGGTATTGCAATCTATTTTTTAAATTCATTTTAATGTGTTGTAGATAGAGATATTTTTTATTATGTAACCTGTACTAAATTAATTACTTGTAATATACTTTTGAATTTGAGTTGTATACGAGGGTGGTCCCAGAAGTACCCGGCCTGACCGTTGAGATGGCAGTAATTGTTTGAAAAATATCACTGTATTAGAAAGTACACAATCTATAAAGCATATGTTTCAAGTTTGAAGATGCCATGTTGTTTAGTATTTGTTTGACAGCCATCAATAGTGAACGTTTTCAGTGAATTTGTGAAAACGGAGAACAATGCACCAGCTCACACATCCGTTATTGCAATGACCAAAATTAATGAATTAAAGTTTGCATTGCTACATCATGCACCCTATTCGCCAGATTTAGCCCCCTCGGATTAATTTCTGTTCCCAAACTTGAAAAAATGGCTCAGTGGTCAAAGATTTTCCAACGATAAAGAAGTGATGTCGGCAGTTAATGGCTATTTTGAGGAGCAAGACAGTTCTTATTATAAAAAGGGTATCGAACTTATTGAACATCCCCGGGAAAAGTGTATAGAGCTGAAAGATTATGTTGAAAAATAAATATATTTTTTCGAAAATTTTTGTGTTTTCTTTGTTGGGTCGGGTACTTCTGGGACCACTCTCGTACATGTGGATGGGAAGGTTACGACAACCCCATCTGACAGACTGTTGTTTGAACGTATTTTGTAGTCTTATTTTTCAAAAATAATTTCTTTTGAATAAGTCATGCAAATTTAAACTTAATGCCTCTATTTAACTTGTTGAAACTAATTTTTCAATTGTTTAGGGTTTTTTTAAAATGAAGTTAAAAGTTGCGTTAAGATTGCTACAAAATTTATTTTTATTTAGCTTTTAAAAGTAGTTATGCACTATTTTTTAAATTAGAATTCTTCATAGCAAAGTAGACTTACATTTAACTTGTAGCATGGAATTAAAATGTTTTATTTTAAATCATTTTCTTGACACATGACTTGGCATCATAAATGCATGTGGCAAGTGGAGCGTACTTAAATAATTCCATGTGGACATTACCTCAAAATGTACATGGAATTAAAGAAGTTTGTTTCTTTTATTGTTCTTTAATAAATAAATATTTAAAATTATACTTTGAAATGTGCCATAGTGTGGACCGCCGCACAGTGGGAAATATTGGAAAAAATTCGAGCCATGCATCGAAACTAATTCTTTCCGAAATTACCTGTACTATAAAGTTCCAGTGAGATAATTGGAATATATGCCTAGAATTGTTTCAAAATGGCCGAGTAATTTCTAGCCTCAAACTCGATCCTACGAAGTTTGACATATTTGGTATCTAAAAATGAAAATAATGTACTAAAGGCTGCCAAACAAAAAAAAATCATAAACATTAAACATATTCCTAAATCATGAATCTAGACCCAAAACATAACCTCAAATATTGGTTGCACACTCAAAAGTACCATTTTTATGGATTTATACTAACATGTCTAGAAAAAATTGAGTACCTATGTTCATTTTAGGTTAAGATTTATAAATTTGAGGGTATATTTTGGGTTTAAATTCATGATTTAGGAATATGTTTAATGTTTATGATTTTTTTTGTTTGGCAGCCTTTAGTACATAATTTTCCTTTTTTTTTCATTTTTAGATACCGAATATGTCAAACTTCGTAGGATCGAGTTTGAGGCTAGAAATTACTCGGCCATTTTGAAAAAATTCTAATATTTCCCAATATTTCCCACTGTGCGCCGTTTGAATAATCAAAATTCATTTGGGTAATAACTACAATTTCTTGTTGGTGAATTTATTCAATATTTTGATAAAGACATGTTCGGATGACTGAGGTTATACTGTACATACTAAACTAATGCAAAAAATCAAAAGAATTTCTAAAATAATTCTGTGATTTTTGACAAACTGTATTTAGGTAAAAAATGGTTATATCAGGAATTAAAAAAACGCATTTTGAAGCTCTAAGAATCTAATGTTTAGATCTTTTGGTCAAAATTTTTAGGGCTACGGTTATCACGCAATTCTAAGAAATAGCGTGACAACAAAATTTTACAATTTTTTTTCTGTGTCCACGAAATTGGAAAAATTTTTTTCAGCTAAGCCAGATGGACCAGATAGCTTCAATTTCCTTTTTTTTTAAATTTCGATAAGAAATCGAAATATTGGACGTTTAATGGAAAAGGATCCTTTTGTCTTCAATCATCGATATCTCGGCGACAAATGGTCGTACAGAAAATTGAGGAGCAGTTTTGAAAACTGGAATAAATTTCCTACATGCCGCGGCAACTCTTTGGAATTTTTTTTTTATCTTTTACAAGAATTTTAAAAAAAGGGTAATTGATGGTTTTTTAGAAAATTGACGGCTGAATTAGAAATATTCACGAAATGACTAATGTTAAGCATGACTTACAGTTCGACATATCTAGAAGAATCCTGTGAAGTTTCATCTCGATCTAGAGAACCGTTTCTGTTTCAAACCATCAAACTTTTGAAAAAAATTAAAGTCACGTTTTTTGGGCTTAAACACTTCATAATCAAGATTAAAATGGTAAAAAAATTTCTGAGGATTTCATACATTTTTACCGCAAATAACGTTTAAATTGATGAAGTTTTTTTGTTTTTTTAGAAAACCTTCTGGAAGAAAATAAAATCCAATTGTTTCCAGCATGAATCCGTCCTATGTTTCTGTTCATCAACTTTTAATTAAGTTAAAATTGATGACCTAAACCAGATTTCGATCCTGATTCATACCTTTTTTTAGACAAATTTCTAATTCATTTTTGTGCAGTCAGTAATCACTTAAAAAACTGTTTTTTTCCTTCTCTGAAAAAAAAATGTGGACAAATTTTTGTAGCGCATGATAACCGTAGGTAGCTCTTAAAAAATTTCAACCGAAAGATCTAAAAACTAGAAACTTAGAACTTCAAAATGCTTTTTTTAATTCCCGATATGACCATTTTTCACCTAAATACAGTCTGTCAAAAATCACAGAGAAATTTCGGAAATACTTTATGCATTAGTTTATAAGATTTATAAGGAACAATTAAATCTGCATGATTCGTCTCTGGACTATTATTTTTTTTTGAATTTTAGTTTTAATCTATACAATATAAGATCACAGTGTCTAAACTTCTTGCATCTCAATGACAAGAATCTTAAAAAGTTAATACGGGTATATTAACATACATTGGGCAGTGTTTTAAATTACTATACTAAAAATTCAATAATTTATTTAGATTTAATATCAATCTAATAAGAAACAAATAGTGGAATTATAAATATTATAAATATAAAAATAATATTCAAGATTTTTAAGGCACTGGGGCACAGTTGAAGTCACATATATCCAATAATATAAAATTTCGGGGCTTATTTGTAAAAAATATGATTTATGTTAAAAGAATCGTTTCAATTTATGTTGCCGTTGCAAAATTTGAAATACTTGTCAGTAACATAAAACTTTATTCCAGTTTCCTAGCAAAAAAATTGTAAACGACTGAAATAATTCCCGAAATTTTACAGGGCGTCGAACTTCTAGGAAAGAAGAACATATCTTTATTCTAAATGCTGAGTTTTGTGTAACTGGCGTACAACAAACGAGCCGCAGCACCAAGTGGAGGCCCTGGGTGCGTGCGGCCGGTAGTTATGCGGCTGCGACGGCTGTGTTATTATTGTGGATGAAGAACGGATAAGATCCAAGCTAGATCTATGCGAACGTGCTAGTTTGTCATGCATTTGTACGTTACCGCCAGTTAGTAGTTCCACTGCTTTCACCAACCGCCAAGGATGAAACAAAGTTTACAGTTTAGGAGAAATAGTTCAGTGCTACTGCTGAGAATGGCAAAGAAAATATGCATTACTATATATTTCGTGTTTTAAGCACAATGTAAGGTTTATAAGTCAGATTTACATCTCAATTTTTCCATGAAACTCGTGAAATTGTTTAATTTTTGTTTATTTCGCTACCTTTTGCAAAAAATCACTATAGATTTAACATTAATAATTTCAAACGTTTGTATAAATAAAGTAAGGTTATGATTTTTTTTTGCTTTGTTAAAGATCTAAAATATAAAACAAGATTAATATTTTATATTTTCTCTAAAAATTTTTTAAAACATTAAAATACTGGAACATTACAATTATTTAATAATTTTTAATAACTTACTTTTCACTTCCATCACTAAAAATTCCTAACCTCGAAGCTCACGAAATAAACAGTCAATTTTTACACTCAATTTAACTATTTACGAATAAATAACGAAGCGCTTTCAAAAACTTATTTAAATATTAATGTAATATTTAATTATCAACTGAATGTTTTTACAATTTTACTATTATTTCTTTGCTTTTTTGTAGGAAAAAATTTTTACAGGTTAAGTTTAAATTTTTTTATTCACTATTTCGAATTTTGATGCGATAAATTGATAAATTGCATCAAGATTATTATTGGCCTTTTAAAAAATCTAATACCTGATTGGCTGCACTGAAATAAATAAATGAATAAAAAAAGTAAAAATGATCTAAAAAGTTTGTGTTAAATAAAGTAAGGTTATGATTTTTTGGCCTTGTTAAACACCTAAAATATAAAACATGATTGATATTTTATATTTTCTCTAAAAATTTTTTAAGACATTTTAAAATACTGGAATATTACAATTATTTAATAATTTTTAATAACTTACTTTTCACTTCCATCACTAAAAATTCCGAAACTCAAAACTTAAGAAATAAACAGTTAATTTTTATAGTCAATTTAGCTATTTACTAATAAATAACGAATCACTTTCAAAAACTTATTTAAATATTAATGTATTACTTCATTTTCTACTCAATGTTTTAACAATTTTATTATTTCTTTGCGTTTTTGCAAGAAAATACACATTTGAAATTTTTATAGGTTAGGATGCATTGAATTGCATCAATGTATTATTGGTCAGATTGGTCTTTTTAAAAAAATATAATATCTGATTGGCTCCACAGAAATAAACAAATGAATAAAAAAATATCATACCATCTAGATGTCAGAAGCCTGTAGAAGAAGCTGTGATTAATATAAAATAAATACAAATATTAAATTTACTTTAAAAAATAAATAATATAATGAAATATTATTTGTTTTTGGTTTTATGGTATTCTAAGTATTAGTTGCAATATAATTACACTTAAGAATAAAAGTTTATTTCTTTTGTATCCATGTTTATAAAAATAAACCTGAAACCACATGGATAATGTTCATTTTTCATGGGTAGGTAGTATTTTTTGTCAAAAAATTCTGGGTGTCTCAATATACAGATTTAATCAGGAAAATTTAATAGACGATAGAACTTGCAAAAATAAAAAGAAAAGTTTATAAAAACTTCATTTTCGAGATACAGGGTGTTGAAATTAATAGAAATTTGTTTTTTTTTTCAAATAACTCAAAAACTCTGCCGTGATGCGCTACAACAAATTAAAAAAAAAACTAAATTTCTCCAACAATTTCACAAGTTTCAACAGAAAGGCATTTAAAAAAGTTTTACCATTCTTAGCTCATAAAAGAACAAGTCGAAAGTCATAGTCAAAGAATGGAGGCAAAGCCTAAATAAGCCCTTATAATAGCGGCGCGCCTACCTGAATTAACAGTGCTTCTGGGCTTCGTAACTGAACAGTACGCCTCGATCACTTCGAGGATCAATCCGTCTTCTTTGTAACTCATCGGTTTACGGCTGTATCGCGAATATGGTCCGTTGGGGGTACTACCTAGAGCGAGGCAAGGGCGCAGGGGAGGAGTAGGCCTTAAGCAAATGGAAGACCACCCACGGCTATTATTGGCGTGGCCGTGCGGTGGAGGTGTGGGCGTGGAGCGGATGCTGTTCATGCCGCCCTGGCGGTTACTTGTTTGGCTTGTTGGCCCGCCTGCTACTAGTGGAGACATCTGTGGACAATAAGAATATATTTATTTAAGGCATGTACTACATTTTAATGTATTTATAAGAATGTATTTACAAAATGAAAAATTTGAGAAACACACTTTGTATCTAAATTAATACACCACCAAAACTGGACCTTAATTGCAAAGTTGATTTTTAATTATATTTTGACTGCTCAGCAATGATTCTAAGATAGCCTTTTTTTAATTTTAATTTTAAGCATATATAATAGGGATGGACGATAAACATACATTGATGTATTTTTAACGCTTCGATATATTTGATGTATTGATGTTTTTTATTCCATATATCGAATGTGTAAACCTAATTTAACTGATATTTGTTTTGTTTTTTTATTCAAATTTTAGAGATTTCCTATAGTAGGACCATATTCAATGCAAAGTAATAAATAATTGCCTGTCAAGGGATTCAGTGCAATACGGTTTTAAGGGGTTTAGAAATTGAATAATTTCTTTATGCATTATGAAGAGATTGCTTTATTCTCATAAACTATTTATTTTAAATGTAATTTATTTTAAATCCAATTTGTTTTTTAAATTCCACATATGTACTACATTTTACCTCTGTACCCGACATTGTTGTTTACTTGTTCTTTGGAGGCACTCTCTGTTTTACGACCAAGCTCGCCAGGTTAGTATTTGACGTATAACCGACCACTTCGTACACTCGATGCACCTGGGCGACTACCAGAACACAATGTGTATAATGCAGTATTTCAGATTTTACATTCAATTTCATTTTAAATTTGAAATGGTTCATCTTAGGTGTCCTAAAAATGATGAAACGATTTTCCTTTGATAAAACACCGATAATTTTTTGCTCTACTTTGCATCAAATACAATCCTACTGTAGTTTCCAATTTTCTATAGTACTTTTAAGTTTGTATATAGTTTTTCTTTACGACTAGACTAACAACAGTGGCTGACAAACTGTTTATGACATAACTGACTGAGTCCTTTTATTTACAATGATAAAAAAATACACTATTCATATATTTATAATCAACAACGAAATAGATTGCCAAGCATAGACAAAAAATTTTGGGATTTTTGAAAAATTATAATTTTCTAATTTCATTTCTAAATAACTGTTCCCGCAAATCTATGCGCATGAAGTTTTTTTTGTTTAATTCGGAATTTTTTCATTTTCTTCGGTTGATAAAGGTTTTGGACTTGACGCATCTTTCATTTTTTAGGCATTTTAAAACACTAATCATATTAAACTCTAAAAACAATCGATGTATTGAATATATCGATGTATTTTTCGACATATAATTCTAACATAGATGTTACCACACAATATATTACATCGAAAAAATGTCGATGGTTTTTCTTAATGCCCATCCCTAATATACAAGGATTAGATTTCTTTTAACAGTTATTATGTATAAGTTTTTAAAATATTTACAATAAACTGGTATGTCTTAATTCAATAGTTGTTATCTCAATTAAGAATAGAAACATGAGTCAAAGGACAAATTTAACTGTTACTACCGCACCAAAAAAATACTCTGCCGACTAAGTCCCTGACTAGTAGAGAATTATACCAGTAATATCCAATTAGGATCACCCATCAGCAGACATATACTGATTTAGAATTTATTAGTTTTTGTCAGTATGCCATAGGCGAGAAAATCAACAGATGATCCAGATATTTTTGATGTCCTAAATGCAGATAAGCAGTAAATATAAGTGAGATATAGGATAAAACAAAGTAATGGTTACTGCTAGTCAATGTTTAGACCTTCAATGACAAACTGGCAGAGAGCGATACAGTTTTACAAGTATTATTAAAAGTTTGACTGGATTGAAAGCCTAGCCGTTGTTATATCTCATTTATAGTTACAGTAATTAAGACTCCAAAAATAGCTAGATCAGTTGATTGCCTTATTAAAACAATAAGGTTAAGGTTACTTTAAAACACAACATTCTGTTTAACAAGCTTCTGATTGGTGTAACTTTTCACGACTTTTTATTGAACCAATTGGTGATCGCAAAATTTAGGGATTTTTAGTTGACAATACTAATTGTGTAATGTTGGTTGTCTAAACTCGGGGGTCATGAGGCTTATAATCATTTATGAAGGCTTCTATAGTACCTGCGAAATAGTATGTCGCTCTTCGCCAATTTGGCTGCACTGGAGGTCTAGACTCCATACCATTGAGTAGCAGTAACCACTCATAAGACTTTGTTATATCTTGTTCCCCAGATATTGATAAAGTACCCCAAACCAATCCATTTTATGTCAAACTTAGAAATATATGTTTGAATTTTTAAGAGATTTTTATGCAATTGATTAATTTTCACTTATTTTGAACAATTCAATATGCAATATCTCAATATTTCTATCTACAAGTATATCACAGCAGTTAAATTTTAATAGTTTTTTTTTGTATATAAATATCACAACCGCCATTTTGAGGTAAAGAAAATCTAGTCAATCTAAGGATTTTATATCTTAAAAAAAAAACAAATAGTTTAAAACAGAGGAGACTGTAGTTCAATTCTAAATGATATTCATTATTTTAATCGGCGCACCTTACAGAATGTTAAAAATTACGAACAAAAAGACATTTACTCTTGCAATTTCAATAAAAATTTATATTTTAGCATCGCAACTGAGAAATAATATTGTTTTGCAAGAACATCAGTTTTTTAATGGGGGCTTGTTTTTTAGTGATGTATCTATTAATTTTGATATGTAGTGTATATCCTCATTATAGTTATTCTTAGAAGAAAAACTCTTAAAAAAATTAAAGTGAATATATCAGAAAACTGTTTGGAAATAAACTGCATCATTTTGTAATAAAATAATTTTTTTCAGCAAATTTAATAAAAAATAATGACGGTTCAATAAAAATAAGATAAATTGCAGCAAATTTCTTACAGTTTTCCATACAGGATGTAACCTATTAGCATGTCTACAATAAAGGAGTGTTTCCTTGTCTAAATAAGAATATTTTGTTATATAAACATTTGTATATCGGTGCCTTCATTTTTGTGATACGGTATGTTAAAAAATTAAAAACACATTATATTTCTAAATATTTTCTGAACAAATAAAAATATATTGAAACAAAATTTTGAGTACACACAATACATGAATGAAATGACAATTCAATATTTTATTTTTCATTTTTGATCTCTATTTTGGATAGTTTTTACCATTTTGGCATAAATTAGTAACTTGTACTGATATGTTTAAATACAATTAGAATTATTTAAATAATTATAAAATCGTTTAAATAAATCTTCGTATTCAAAACAGTCCTTTCTCTCTGAGCACCCAAAATTTCGTTTCGATATGTTTATTTCTTCAGAAAATATTTAGAGATATAACTTTTTTCTTGATAAAACACATCATATTTAAAAAGCGAAGATTCAAGGTTCAAGTGTTTATATGAGAAGGTATTCTTAAAGTTTAACGAGGAATACATTTATAATTTATTTTTTAATGCCCTTGTTACATCCTGCGTAAAACACCTGAAAAAAATTGCCCAGTAGACAATTCGCGTGGAAATAATCAAGTTGTGTTACACCAAGGTTTAGTTGTGCAAGTATGACGAGTTTAGCAGTGGATGAAATGTGGGTATAGATGGCATGGTTAGACGTAGTTGTGAAAATGACAATTTATTGCAAAGTTAGATGTACAGGCAAGGGCTAAAACACACAAGCACACTGTTAGAAAATTTAGTCATCATAAAGCTAACTCGTCACAAGAAAATACTAAAATTCAATGCTCGCAACACATGCCCTTGCCTGTAGTGGGTGATCGAGAGTCCATGTATATCCCCTTAATGACACTGGCCGGAATTTTAGCTTTCAACCACCAGTGTGCGTATAATCCGGATTTATACATCAGCGGACCTTCTTCGTTCTCCGCCACTTCTCCCTCATCTTGTCCCTCTTCTAGCAAACAACTTGTGGAGTGGGACTTTTGAGGACCGCTCTTCCACTCTTCTACGTTGGGATCCGGAACAGTTTTAGGTTCTATGAATATTCTGGAATGGAGTTTGGGTTGAGATCCCCACGTTTTAGGGTTGATATCAATACTGGAAGTAACGGAAGTCCTTAAGCTATCGCGAGATCCGGTTAGTACATTTTCGTTAACACAGTCTTGGCCCGAGGTGCGCGGCGTGGAGCCAAACGGAGAGGTACAAGGGCACTGGGATTCGAAATCCCTAGCTTCGATATCACTTAAAGAGATAACGTTTGTGTCACCATCGAACTGACCAAAGTTATTGTATTTTTGGAACAGATTTGCCATGTCCGTACTACAACGTTCTTGCGCAGAACACGAGGCTAAGTCGTTAACTATATCAGGCGAGATTAAGGTGCAGCTACCAGCCATGCCGGAGTCTGACGACCTCGGACTGTGGCAAGAATCCCTGCAGCATCTGCAAAAGGACTGTCTTGAAGTCGTGGGATTTGACATTTGAAGGAATCTCGAGGTGACGCAACGTCTCATATCACTATTTTTCTTGAGATCTTGAGGGTTAATCTGAATACTACTCCTCCTTTTTGGCTTGTCTGAGTTAATACTGTGCTTACGGAATCCTACATTATCTAAATTTAAACTTACTGTTTGTGGAACGACTTTAACGTCTTCTTCCACTCTACCTTCAAACATTGTGGGAGGTTTTATGACAGTTTTCGAGGAATGCTCTGTGAAATCACTTTCTATGGATTCTGATTTTGTGAATTCTCCATCAAAATTGTACAGCAATTCAGCTACCATTCTGTCAGGGAGAGGTAATGTATTCACGGGCAATTCCAAACTACTAGAGTGAGTAGTGCTGCTGCAACTGGAATCGTTTTTGGAACTTGCAGTTTTCCTTTTCGCAATATCTTCATTAGATTTGCTTTTACCATTTGCACTGTCGCTATTCGACCACGAGGGTATATAAATAGTAGTTAAACTGCTCTGGTTAAATTTGTTGCCAACCAGTTTCGTTGGACAACTTTGCCTCGTAGTAGGCACATACCTTTCGGGCACGTGTAGAGTACCTAGTTCTACGTTTCCATCGAGGTGACTTAGATCCTCACAAGCCATATAAGGTTTAGGTTCTGGAAAACAAGAACTCGCTTCTGACTCCTCAGAGTACTGTTTCTGTAACAACAAGTTTGCGGTTGATACTAAGAGGACGCTACGTTTCTTCGGTACGTCCACCACTACTTTAGGCCCAGTCACTGTAGGGCACTGTTCACCGTGATCGATGAAGCTCTCATATTTTGTAACCTCATGCCCCGATCCCGTTTGAGGGTTATAATACCTTATGTAGCCAAACGGATTGCTAGAACTACTCGAATCGTCATCAGAAGAGGAAGTGTCTACGGCATTTTGCCTTTTGATATTGCTGCCTCTGGACTCGGCATCAGAAGTCTCATCTTCGGTGTCGCTGTCACACTCAATAACGCTATCCCGGCAGTGGATGTCTCTGGTCATTATACTAATTTCGGTCACGTGGTGTCTTATTTTCACTAAATGTAAATTACTTTTATTTAAGTGCTCGGAATACAACAATTGCTTTAATAATTGCCTATTTAACAACTTTGTTTTAATCAGTTTATGAAATAACTTTGTTAGGGCAGCGTAGGGCGCCGCGGAAGGGTAGTTTTCTGGGGGGTAAGTGGGTTTATATCGGAGATCAATGTTATAACTCAATACTGACGTTCGGTTAGAATAACCTCTTTGGTTTAGTCGTTGGAGCTGTAGAAATATAAAAATGAGTTGGTTACTTTAGTGGAATCTAATTGACAACTGCAACGTTTAATAATTGTAATTGTATATCTTGGAAATAAAGTTCAATCAATCTAATGACTAATAGAGTATTCTATCAAACAACACATAGGTCAAGCTCTAGACGGAATTTTTTATTCAACATTTCCCAAATATCAAAATTTTAAAAAACAAAGAAATGTAAGTGAAAGATATAAGAAAAAATATGTTATTGAGTGCAATTATTTATTTGTAGAATTTTCAAGATACTCATTTTATTTGATTGGGTATTTCTGCCAAACTGAGGGCATTACCACTATCTTCAATATTAAGTAATACATTTACGGAATATTTTGACAACTGTATAAATAGTTTTAACAAAAAATCTATGAATTGGTGGTGGAGTGTTGATGAAGCAATTTGGCACTATAATTCTGTTGATTTTCATAATTTTTTGGACTATACAGGCTGTTACAAATTCGAATATCGGAAACGGTAAGAGGTACAAAGTAGCTTAAAGGGGGGCAAAGTTGCGTAATCAGAAGACCAACATTATGACTCTAAAAAATCAAGGCTAACATGATTCGTTTTCGAAATATTTCAAAAAAAAAACTGAAAATTTTGAAATTCGTTTTTGATTAATTTCAGCATTATTTGAGGTGATATTGAAAAAAGAAGAACACTTTCTCATGGCAACTTTTTGCCCTCTATCGAATGGCATAATCAATGTCATGTTTCATCTCTCCAGGACCATCATCAACTTAATTTTTTTAAATATGACCCTGGAAATTTTATTACATTTTTTGCGAGCCTTCATGGCCCCCAATACTGTACTGCCTCAGCCCAAATCAGATTCAGACGTTTTGTCTCGAAAAATTCATCTTAAGTGTATTAGTTTTAAATTTATCTATATTTTTTATTTAAATGTCTTTGTTTATTGAATTATCGTACACTGTAAGTGTCGTTAGACCCTGTGAAATCCATCTAGTTATTTAAACTATTACCACCACGCGTTAAAATGAAACATTATTAGAGTTTTATTTCCGTGTCCATAGTTATTTCTAGGCTTCTCGAGTGCTCAAAATTCAAACAAATTCCAATCTAGTTTTTTCAGGATATTCATACAAATACATTTGACATGCTCTTTCACAGTTGCAGTTATAAATATAATAAATTCCCAAAATATTACGCCGTTCTTCGTTTTTAACATTTACTGAAATTTTTTAAAGAATAATATTCAGTTGGCAATTTGGTTGTTCATATGCATTTTTAAGAATTAATTTGTCATAATAAAATTAAAATTGTAATAATGTTTTAATTTTGACACAACAACTTATTGAGTTATGTATGACCAAGTGATGGTAATAGTTAATAATAATAAATGTTTTATTGTAACGCGTGGTGGTAATAGTTTAAATAACTAGATGGATTTCACAGGGTCTAACGACACTTACAGTGTACAATAATTCAATAAAAGAAATCTAAATAAAAATTTTAGAATTTGGAACGAATACACTGAAGATGAATTTTTCGAGACAAAACGACTGAATCTGGTTCGGGCTGAGGCAGTACAGTATTGGGGGCCATGAAGGCAAAAAATGTAATAAAATTTCCAGGGTCATATTTAAATAAATGAAGTTGATGATGGTCCTGGAGAGACGAAACGTTACATATAGTAGTCAATTTTTTTTAATCAGCCTACTGTATATATAGGAAGCCAACAAATACTAATGGGTATTTAAATTTCAATTAAAATCGTTCCGTAAATGTAATGAAATGTGTAGTAACTTGTTTATATGATAGAGCAAAATTAATTTAATTAAAAGATGACATGTTTAAAAATCAAATAAAATATTTATAAAAATATATTACATATTAGAAAATCAATATATAGAAAAATTTGTTGATAGAACTTTTGAAAACATTGAATTCAATAATAATTTTCGAAGGCAATAGCAAAATGTTATAATTGGTAATAGGTTTAATATTAGTTTTTTGAAACCAGGACACTAACTACAATTATATCAAAAACTCGAAAATAAGACATAAAATTCTAAGACTGCATTTACAGTGGAACTTGTGAATAAAGTAAATATTATTGGCTAAACTATGAAGCTTTTAAATGTTAGAGTCGGGGAACATCGGGACTTCGCCAGAAAGGAAAAAATTTGAAATATGGAAAATTTGCTAACAAGTGTGGCTACGGTCATGTCACTCAATAGACTAACACAAACATTTTGGGAAAAGAAAGTAATATGGTGAAAAAAATAATAATCTAAACTAAACTAAAAGATTTATTTTGTTACAACGTATAACTAATAACAAAATAAATCTTACACGGTGTTCCATTTATAATTGGATCTAAGCCAACTGGATGATCATTGACTCAAAATATGTAGATTTAATTTAAAACACTTGGATAAAATGGGCCTCCTTACTGTGATATAGAGTATTTTATTTCAAATTGCTCAAATTATTTGTTTCCATTATTTTCATACTGTTTAATATTATTTTTATCATATCTGGCAGAAAGTTTAGGTACTTTAGCAAATGTTAAACTATGGTAAATGTTTTTTTGACGAATCTTTGCAACTGTAAAGTTTTAAAATTTTTATAAAATATTAATTATTGCGGAAACCACTGTGTTTAGGTATAGATAAGGAATGAAACACAAAAAGGCACCTAAATTTTACGTAGAATAAAAAAAAATCGTAAAATATACAGGGTGTTTCAATTAAAAAAGTTATTCAGTTGTCCAATTTTATAAGCCACATTCTAGATTTTGTTATCAAATGATTTTATGGTATTTATAAAATCATACAAATTTTGTATAAAGAATTCTTTTGTGTCACACCATTTCCAGGATAAAATTCTGGAACATCCTGTATATACAGGGTGTTTGTAAATAAGTGCGATTTAGGGGGTGGTTGCTGAATTTATTTTGTGAAAAAAAGTTCATAAAAACGTAGGTTGAATTATGCTTCGTTTAGTGTTTAAATTTTATTTTTTTATTTATTTATTTTTTTAATTATTTCAGTTTTAAAGATATTGACTCGAAATTTGCAAAATGCCTTGGAGGGATAAATGTGCATTTTTGGGGTGATCCGAATATTTCAATTTGCACCAGTGGCGCTCATGTGAGATTGCCACAAACTTTTTAAATAAAAAAATGGTACGCCAATGACTTTTTCCTGTTTCGACATTTTTTTAGAAATCCACCATCACTTCTGAATGAAATTGGAAAAAGAAAAAATATTTTATTGCAAGTTGTGTATTTTTAATTTCTATTGATACATTATCTAGTAGGTTGCTGTCAATATTTCTAAATAAAATACAACCATTAAATTTCGAGTCAATATCTTTAAAACTCTTTGAAATAATTAATAAAAATAAATAAAAAATTAAAATTTAACTGTATCACGGAAACGAAGCATATTTCGATCCACATTTATATGAACTTTTTATGAAGTATCTTGCACTTATTTACAAACACCCTGTATAAATCTTCATATTTTGACCTCTAGTAAACAGGGTAAAAACAAATAAACTGTCAGATGTGATTTTATAACTAAAGCTTTGACAACAAAAACAGTTTTCCAAAATGTATACTAGCCATTATTGTGTCGCGAAGAATTATTTTCTTTCTCAATACGAGATATTTTTAGTTGGGTTAAATTACATTATAAAAACAACCCTTGAGTTATTTAAAATATTCTTGCTTTCTATCGTGGGAGAAATACCCAATCAAATATAGTCACCAAAATATTTGTTGATTTAATTGAAAATTACGTAAAATGTTGTATGATTAAATAAAAAAAAAAATGTCGGAACGGAACTATCAAATATATTACTTACATGCGGAGGGGGTTGCGGAACAAACTGCGCTTGAGATGGCGCCACTTTCTGACTAATGGTGGAAGCAGTCGAGGACCTTGGCATCTGCTTCCTCAACAGTTCCACCCAATGGTCGGCTTCTTCCCTACTCTGACACACCGCCACTCGTTTGTCGATCATAGGCGCACTTATCTCGAAAGCATTTTTGTACTGGTCGCTATCTTCAAGCCTGGTCACCGTCAGTCCTGAGAGGAACAGTTTCCCCTACATGATAAAAAAGATAACAAAACAATTTATCTAGACTTTTTTTTATGTTTGTTTTCGCATTTAAGCATTTAAATTTATGGCTGATAAAAAAACGGAGATAGCCTTATCACCTACCTCGTATATAAATGCGCTCAGCCTGTGACTAACAGATAGTATGACCAGAGTAGTGGGGAAAAGGACGAAATATCTGTCGTGGTGCTGGGGGCCCACGGCCACGGAACCCATGTATATGATCTCTCCTAGAGAGGTTAAACTAGGACCTTCCCACCCCCGTACTGGACCGGTTAGTACTTGAAGCTCTAGTTCTTTCTGCCTTCTGATCGCAGAGCATGTTGTCTAAGTAAAACGTTACAGGATGTAAAGAAGAATGTGTACGGGTTCTCTAATTAAACCTATCAAAGCCGGCATCTCCTACAATTTTGAAGGCATTGCAACAATTAAGGTGTTCGTTTCTAGATCTTTGTAAGGCTTTCTAAATAACTGATGATAAAAAAAATATGAATTATAACAAAGTGGTAGTAGTTAAAAATATATTTTCTCAAGTAAATTTTTCAACACACTGTATAGAAATTAGACTGGGCCAAAAAAATCGACAATTTTTTTTTTTTGAAAGATATGTCGAGAATATCATTCAGAATGACGAAAAAAATATATTGTGAGAGTTTGAGAACTTAATATTAGCTTTAAGAGGTCTATCATCGCTAGTTTCGATTTTTTATTCCTAATCACATTTTTGCGTCAAAACTGCCAAACCATCGAGGTAAAAAAATTTATCTACATATATTGTTGAAGGAAATTGAATGCCCTTCAAAGAAGGTCTGATCGAAAATTTTCAGCAGACGAGCTGTTTCTATGTAATCAAGCTTTGAAAATTGATGTGATTTTTCGATTTGACTTTTTAACTTTGGAATTTTGTAAATAACAAACACATTAATATCTGAAAAAGAACAATACAGATTTTCAAAGAAAATTTAATGCTCTACAAAAAAGGTCCCTTAACATTTTTGCATAAATTCACTCCTTCAAAAGTTATTCACGATTGAAGTTGAAATATAAATTAAATTTTTGTTTTTTCGTTTTGGACCCAATTTTTTTCACTCAATGGAACAAATTGATATTATACATCATGGACAAATTCATTCTCGCTCAATAGCTATTTTTTCTACAAGACAGACAGACAGAACAGAAAAACTACGTTCTTTTCTATTTCAAAATAATTTTAAAAATAACAATCATGTACTTTTACTACTGAAGATTATTTATTTATAATTAATATACATTAATGTATATTAATGAATATAATATTATAAATAAACAATCTTCAGTAGTAAAACTACATGACTGTTATTCTTAAAATTATTTTGAAACAGAAAAACTACGTTCTTGTAGAAAAATAGCTATTGAGCGAGAATTAATTTGAATATATTATCAATTTTGGATATTTTTGATGATTATATTGATAGAATGATAATTGTCGATGATGTATAATATCAATTTGTTCCATTGAGTGAAACAAATTGGGTCCAAAACGAAAAAAACAAAAATTTAATATTTACTTCAACTTCAATCGTGAATAACTTTTGAAAGGAGTAAATTTATGCAAAAATGTTAAGAGACCTTTTTTGTAGAGCATTAAATTTCCTTCAAAAATATATGTAGACAAATTTTTTTGCCTCGATGGTTTGGCAATTTTGACACAAATATGGGATCAGGAATAAAAATCGAAACTAGTGATGATAACTTCCTAAAACTAATATTACTTTCTCTCACAATATATTTTTTTTTTTCGTTATTCTGATTGATATTCTCGATATATCTTTCAAAAAGAAAATAGTCGATTTTTTTGGTCCAGTCTAATAAAAATCCTTTATGCCATTGAATACACCATGAAAAGGAATTTAACTTGACATGAGCCTTTAGTAACTATATGAGGTGTTTAAAATTGGAGTCGATTGTATCAGTAAGTATTAGAGAGCGATAGAGATAATTAAATCGAGCAAAAATATGTAATTTAACGTATTAATTTTCAAAAGCAATATTGAAAACATCGGTTTTACTTTTTTAAATATTTTTAATAAAGTATATTTTACTGTTTAGTGGGGTAAGGGCACCAAATCATTTTTTTAATTGCATAATATCATGGTCTTTTTATTTAAGAATAATAACCATTTATTGACTTCATTTTTATTATTACATATGTGTATATGTATTATATTATGAAATATCGCTGTTTAGAGTCAAAATTATAGAAGATGCAGATATAGCGAACTGAATCGGTGAGTTCAAAAACCGTACATATACAAAAACTTCATTTTGAGATATACAGACATGTACGGTTCTCAGCGTTGCCAGGTTTAAGTCTCAGGATATCTGGGAAACAAATTGTTTTCCAAAAAAGTGATGTCTAAAAATCTACTTAATAAAAACCCTGGAGAAAATAATTGATGCTCAAAAACAGAGCGGGAAAAGCGGGACTGAGCCTGTCCCGTGCGGGACATTTTATTTTGGGTTAAAAATCGGGACATCCCGCCAAAATCGGGACGTCTGGCAACGCTGACGGTTCACCACCTCATTGGTCAGTAACGACCTACTAAATACCGTTAATAGTTAAGTATCTTATATGGTTTTCATGCTCACTCAGTGAAGGAACATATTTTATACAATATGGCTGTCTTTATTTAAAATGTCCAATGTTGGACTTTGGACGGTTTTCGAACTCACCGATTCAAGTGATAGATCATGTATGCTTAAATATTATTTAAGAGATTCTAATAAAAAAGATATATTACTGAAATATTACTACAGAGCTTTCATAAATGTTTATAAGCCACACGACCGTTGAGTTTACTGTCAACTAAAACCCCCTAGATCTTGGCGTCACCAATATTAATGATTCGTTTACAATGAACAATGACAAACCGTTACGTCTACACTCCAAATAATGCGATCGTTGATTGGTTGAATAGAACCTCATGAAAAACTTCACCAATCACCAGCCGGTGAAAAAGAATGTCATGTTTGAATGTAATCTCGATTTCACTGTTTTAATTTTATTTACAAAAATTAAATTGCCAATATGAAGGAAATAAAATTACTGGTTAAGTGGCTTGTAATCATTTATGAAAGCTCTGTACTAAAAGAAGCTGTGTAGTTTAGTTCTACTCACTGCGATATCTTTATAAACACTGACAGATCTTTGCGTATCGCCCCTATCGGGATGGCATTCTTCCACGTGTCTCTCTAACTCCTGTAGCATTCCCGAATACTTATCTAGCCTTCTGAAGGGCTTACTTAACATCGTTGTTAATACCAGAGCACCGGGACTAGCTGCACCTTTCGATTCCATGTATTTCGTAAGTTCCTCCCTAGAACAAAGCGATAGTTTCTAAATATTTTAATTTCCCATTTTATCTTTATTTCTTTTATGCCTATCCAACATATGGATGCTCCAGCATAGGAAAATTTGAGGAAAGTCAATTTAGAACTAAAAACAGGACCAAAAATGTTTGTTTTTTTAACATGGAAATATTAAAAAAAATCATTTAGTGACAAAACCACTAATTTGTAAAATGTTAAAATGATTACAAAGCACCTTTCCACTTTTGAACTCGGAGGAAATAGAGATTTTCAAGGCTTAAACTAATACTGTCAATTTGAGTGATAAAAAAAAATTACAAGTTGCTAAAATTTGTTAAATGTGATGTTCCCGAAGTCAATAATTGTGGCGTTTTAGAAATTATTTTTTTTTAAGCATTGTAATTTAAAAAAAATCCTACTTGGATCCATTATACTCTCCTTTTTTTAAGAATTCATTTATTTATTTACCTATATTTGTCCAGAATGCACACTGCCCTGGGATGGAGAGAGCAGTACATTTGATGAACGTTTTTGATTTTTGGTGCCCAAGTAAGGAACAGCTTGCCGACCCGCTGTTCATTTCCTGGTTTGTTCGATTCTGCTTCGATTAAACTCAAAAGTTGTTGATGCGTTTCCAACACATCCGTTATGTTTCCAGTCAGTTGTTTATATTCATCTTGCGATAATCTAAAAATAAGTTATGACAAGAAAAATAAATAAAAATCATGTACGTGAGAGTTTAAAATAAAACTTACATGGAACTCTTCTCCAAAGGTTGCAGAAAATTGGAGACCAGACCTTCTAATTCAGTCACGTGTGCTTTTTCAGAGTCGATTAAATCATTTAGGACGACGCTTTTGTACTGGTTTTGTGGATTCACGACTGGCTTAGGGGCGTCTGCAATTCATTAAATATTTACATACTTATACCAATGAAATATATGAAGAGTGGAAATCGTGACCCAATTCACTAACCTTTACATTCCTTCACATAATTACTAGGGAACCAGCCTGTTTTTCCATTGAGGGTACCCTCCCACCACCCCTCATCTTTCTGGGTTACAGTTATTAGATCCCCCTTCTTAAAACACAGCTGAAAACACAACACTTGTAAAAATGTGAAAAAATAAATATTTAAAGAAACATTAAAATAAAGATTTAGAGAATAACTAAAACAAGGATTTCATACTATCATAATCTTAGACCACTTCTATTATTACTAACTATATTTTTTATAAAGTAAACTTAAGCAAGAATTGACTTGAATATTCTAAAAGTGTTTGCAGATTTATATAGGAACATAACAAAAAATGCTGTTGACAAAAAGAACATTTTTTAGATTCAAAAATGTACTCGTTTAGTTTTTGTGAAAAAAGTGTACCTAATTATTATCAATTCCCTGCAAAATACAACAGCAACTGCTAAAATTAAATCAACTGTGAAAATGCAAACATGTTTACAAGAACTCAAATTATAAACATTCATTTTCAAGAACTATAAAATTGATGCAAACGTTTGTTTTCACACTATAGAAAAACATTTCTAAATACCTATTTTTGTAAATTAAATTACAATGTCACTGATTTTTAGCTAGATTGTGCGATTTAACTATTTATCTTACCATTGAAGCTATAAAAGTGGTTTAGTAGGCATAAATTTTGCAATAAACTTAATTTTGTTTACAGATTATCATGTTATTGCTTTTACGATAATGAAATAAAAATATAATAGCATTGGAATTGAAGTTAGTTTTTATCTGGAATTTTAAATTAATCTAAATGATTTGTATCAAGATTTTAAGTCATTAAAACGATATTCAGCTAGAATCAAAGGAACTCTTGAGATATAGATATATTTTACATTTTAAATGTAATCTATACGTATTCTACAAAGTTCATGTTAAATGACAAACAAATTACATACATTTCTTTTAAAGTGAAAATTCAAACTTTTATTTTAAGTACCTAGAACAGCAAATTACAATTTAACATTGAAAAAGGTATACACGTACTTTCACTACATTTATCCCTAAAGTATAAAAAGTTAGATAAAAATTTATCAGTGATCTCAAAACTTTACTAGATTAAAAAAGTATTAAGACCAGTCCATTATTGACTTACCTCATCATTATTGCTTCCCTTAAATGAATAAATAGCCTGAACTATGGACGGTTCATTAGCCATGATAGTTCCATTAAAGCCTATAAAAACAAAGAATTGCTAAACTATTCACCACAATTATAATCAGTAGAGCACCATCAGATTTACTTTAAAAAACCATTGTAACACTTATTGAGAAAAGATGCTCAGCCCGAAATTATGACCATGATTTGGTTGAAAAATAATTTTTGAGTACTGTCACATTCTTGGCAAAGTTAGTTATACTTTGCTTTCGTTTAAAATTGGATCAAAGCCAAAAATATAACGCATTAAGTTTTCTTGAATTAATATAGCTCAACCACATTCTTACGAATTATTTCTTTTCATTTCCGTTTAACACCTACCAGCAGTTTTCAATCACTGGAGAAAAACTCTTTTTATGAGATTTTACAAGATAAAGTTATTTATAGATTAGTTTATAGTTGGAATAAAAATGTATTCCATTATTACTTACAAAATTGCCCTTGGCACAAATATTTCAGCAAAATCTATTAATAATTAATATGTTATGAATTCACTAATAATTATATAAACAAAAGCATTTTGAATACCTACCCTACAACATTAAAATATAATTTTTTTTGTGTAGTCATCAAGCTGTTGAAAATTCATTACGAGTTGATTCTCACCTTATATGTTCAGAACACTTTTTGCACAAAAAACTGACTTGGATTAAACTGAAAAATTAGTAAATATTTTTATAAAGAATGTCAAAAACTTAATGACGATTGACGGCTCTTAAACCTCAAACATTTTCCTTCCTTCCTCCACTTAGCAGGATTCCAAAACTCAAATCAAATAGTTACTGTCGATAGTATAATTTTCTGCCTGAATTTTGAAGCTGGTTCTACACTCACGAAGTCAAGCTAGGCGAAAAATGCAGTGTAGAGTGAACCTAGCCAAAAGAATATGCTTCTTTACACTTACGTCATGATTACATAATACACCGAACAGAGGGTATCATCATGTGAACCTACGAACAGGCGCAAAAACTATCAAAACTCATGTTCTTAACTTTTCGCAGGTTCTTCTCGACAAATTATACTGCGTGTGATGTTACTTGTTAATAAATTTGTACGATCAAACGAACTTAACTGTGAAGTTCGATCGTAATTATACTAGGCGCCTCGCCCGAAGAGATCACTTTGATTGAACTATGTAGTACCGCTTTAGGTGCTAGTTGATCACACATTTTATAGAAAGGAACGCTACTATTGCCGTTCCGTTCTGTATTACTAATACTCCGTGCTGTAACTATCTTCATTACATTTTAAAGTTGCAAGAGTGGATATGAAACATTTTCAAATTGGGTTGGGATACTTACTCCTTTATATCTTATTCTTAAAGAATTTTTGTTTAGTGGGATTACTTATTATTTTGTAAAGGGAGGGAGTGATCTCTTCGGGCGAGGCGCCTAGTATAATTACGATCGAACTTCACAGTTAAGTTCGTTTGATCGTACAATTATACGACGGCGCCTCGCCCTCAAGATCACTTTGATTGAACTATGTAGAAGTTTAAAGACTTAGAAATGTTACATATCCATCCTGTTGTTTTCAATAAATTACTGCCATCAGTGTAACACATTTATTATGACCATGCACAAGAACTCTTCGTGTATGATTTTACAATATTAAACATGTATGAATGTATTCACAATTCAGTTGCTAAAACAGATTTTGCAAAATTGTTGTCTTCTACAACGGGACGGTTGTAGAATTTTGCAAAGACTTTTGAGGTTTTTGTCCAGCCTGCTGTTTTCCTAATAACATCCCAAGATACACCATTTCTAGCGGCTGCCGAGGTAGAGGCATGCCGTGTGGAATACGCTGAAAAAATCTGCGTATTTATTCCCGCTGCGTTTAACGTTTGTTTAATCCATCTGCTAATTGTCTTTTGATGCCCTCTTGTATGGATCCTTTGCTGTAATGAATAAATAGTCTTCTGATTGTGGTCTCCACTCTGACGTTTTTTCTAAATAGGATATGAGTGTTGAAACAACACATAAATTAGGTTTTCCAGTGAAATAAGGTACTTTAAAAAAGGGCTGCGGAGCATTATTCTTCGAGTTCTTTACCTGGTCAGTTATATATATGCATACTCCTTCGCCATCAAATATAATATTATCCACTTTTATAAGGTATAGTGTTTGTATTCTATGGCCTGTGGCCAGAGCCAATAGTGTAGCTAGTTTCTTTGTTAATATCAAAGTAGGTAATGTCTCGTCTGGTCCTAGTGAATCGATATAATTAATGACTATTTGGGGATTCCAGGTGGTATTATATCTTGGTTTTGTTGGTCTAAGCCGATAAACTCCTTTTAAAAATCTTCTTATTAAAATGTCTTTTCCAATTTCTCCAGGAAATATTAGAGAAAGCGCTGATCTGTGTTGATTAAGCTTGCCGTACGAAGTGTTCCCTTTTTCAAATTCTTTCTGCATAAACCTCAATATTTCTGATATATCTACCACGAGTGGATTTTTATTGTTTTCTAAACAGTAACTCCACCAAGATTTATATGACGTATTATATTGTTTATGAGTGGATTCTGAAATGGAGTTCAATGTAACATCCACTGTTTCTGCAGGATATCCCTTTTTTAAGAGTGCTTGCCGCACAAACTCCCTGCTACCAGGGTAAGCTTGGCATGAAGAGGATGGTTCATTCTAAAAGGAGAAGATAACAAATTAATGTCAGGCCCTAATACCACTGGTTCGCTAATTAATAATTTTTTGAATAACGGGTACCAAGGTTGCGAAGGCCAGTCAGGTACAACAACAATGCCTTCTGCTTCATCAGTGATGATTTTTTGCAACGTTCTGAGGATAAGTGTAAAAGGTGGAAAGGCATAAAAGAAATTTGATTTCCAAGAAACAGTGAAAGCATCAACTGCTATAGAATCTGGATCTTTGTACCACGAAATATAATTGTTGCATTTTGCATTTATCTTTGTTGCAAATAAGTCTATGTCTGGACACCCCAGTTTTTTGACAATATATTTNTACGTATAAAAATTCATATTCCACACCTGTGGAATATGAAACTCATATTCCACGGGTGTGTAATATGAGTTACATTATGTACTTACTATCACAATTATAATGCGTCTATTATTAAATAGTCGTAGATAAAGAATATTATCATTTTTATATTGTAGTCAATTCAAATGTATTTGAAATACATATTCACTGATTTGATATTACGATTTATTCAAAACTTACAATGCAAACTTTTTAAATGTAGGCTTACCTATTTAAAAAAATATAGTCTAGGAGTGTCGACTAAATATCAAGAATAAACAAAATTGAACATATTATATGTTCTGGCTGCTGAAAGAAAATCAGAAGTACCTAGCTAACCTTAAACTTATTGTCACATAACTATTGCCGAAACAAATGAAACGCTTAGGAAAACCATAAACCATAGCTTAGCTGTTAGTAATTAAGGTAAACCTCACAACGAACGAGAGTGTGGTTTGTTTCATGGAGCATTTTCCGTTATTAAATATTGATGTTTTTAATTCTTTTATAATTATTGAATTTTTATTTTTAAAATGAAGCCTGGCTGCAAATCATTAGTTTGGGATTTTATGTTAAAAAAAGATAAGTAAAAAGTTTAAATTATTTGACAATACAACAAATCTTAAAAAACATTCAATTTTGGCCTCTAAAGCACATCCGCCTAGTGTCTAGTCCATCTACCTGCCTGTCCTGAGAGATACTCGAAATCTCATCATAAATTCTCAAGTATTCGAATGCCGGCATAAAAGTTCTCGAGTACAGCGAAAACTTTTATGAATCGAATGGATATCGATTCTTGCATTCGAATTCTCCCATCACTAGTATATACCTATTTTGTGATTTCATACATCGTTATTGCCCACTGTATATCCCATAAAGTGCTTATACACCGATCGCATTTGCGGTCGGGGTAGACGACGGATGGGGCCCACCTACGAAGACTGTCCAGGCCTACACGAGATGAGGCAGGATAAAGAGGGATAATCCCCCTCGATCCCAAATCATTGAGGCCAATTTCCAGCCATGGAATAATGGCGCTTGTATAAGTAAATAATATTTGAAACATGCTTAAATCGAATGCCGATTTCTATTTGCAGAACCAGCATTTTTTCTAGTGATGGGCATAATCGACTAATTTTGATAATCGAGTTATCGGTACGCAATCAGTGACTATTTGCAGTATGCACTAACATTTTGGGGTGCAACCGTAGGTTAATAATCACTGGAGTGGTGAGAGTAAACATCTCGAGATATCTCGAGTGATCTCAATAATCGAGTACCACTCGATTTTTCACTCGAAATCTCCCATCACTAATTTTTTCTTTATAATATAGCACGATAAAGAAGTGATTGTGTATATTACATTGAAGATACTTCCTACGTTTAGAAAGTTATGAAGATTAGAAACAACAAAATCTATTTTAAATTATTCAAAATCAGTTGCTCTAGCTTCTAATCCCAAATTTCTTTGATTGTGTAAAACATTCATTACAATTTCTTCATGAATGTATTGTCAAAAATTTCTTTATATAAAATGGGCCACAAAACTAGGAAATCTATACTATCTATACGTGATTGGTCACAGTGGTACTAATGGCATTAGTTTTCAGGGTTGTCAGTGTTGTCGCATCACGTTCACATACTTCTAAACTTCTGTTCAGTTCTGTATAGAAGTATATGGTCACATTTCAGTTCTTCTGTTTTTCTATGGTTTCAGTGTCAGTGACATGGAGTCTCCCTGGTCAGTGACCTCAGNAAAGGAGGTCCCACAAAGCGCCTACACCGGCCGCATTTGCGGTCGGGGTAGACGACGGATGGGGCCCACCTACGAAGGCTGTCCAGGCCTACACGAGATGAGGCAGGATAAAGAGGGATAATCCCCCTCGATCCCAAATCATTGAGGCCAATATCTAGCCATGGAATAATGGCGCGCGCCCACTGTATAAGTAAATAATATTTGAAACATGCTTAAATCGAATGCCGATTTCTATTTGCAGAACCAACATTTTTTCTTTATAATATAGCACAATAAAGAAGTAGTTGTGTATATTACATTGAAGATACTTCCTATGTTTAGAAAGTTATGAAGATTAGAAACAACAAAATCTATTTTAAATTATTCAAAATCAGTTGCTCTAGCTTCTAATCCCAAATTTCTTTGATTGTGTAAAACATTCATTACAATTTCTTCATGAATGTATTGTCAAAAATTTCTTTATATAAAATGGGCCACAAAACTAGGAAATCTATACTATCTATACGTGATTGGTCACAGTGGTACTAATGGCATTAGTTTTCAGGGTTGTCAGTGTTGTCGCGTCACGTTCACATACATCTATACTTCTGTTCAGTTCTGTATAGAAGTATATGGTCACATTTCAGTTCTTCTGTTTTTCTATGGTTTCAGTGTCAGTGACATGGAGTCTCCCTGGTCAGTGACCTCAGTTTTCATTTTGTGGTTACTTTATTTATTTTTTAAATAACAGTTTAATAACGCAAAATGACAGCCCCTATGGAGCGCATTCAAGTTTTGGATTCGATAGAAAAGGATATAATAACATGCTTACATAGCGCAGGTAATAATAATTAATTCTAAAAAGAAATACCATAACTAACCCCACTTTCCATCAGGGCAAGTATTCGTTGAACTCAGCAAGGAAAAATCCAGTTTAAAGCAGGCCGAAAATCATACACAAATGTTCCTGAAAACATTATCAGCTGTCGAAAATAAATTAACTGACCAAATCAATTATCTGACTCAAGTATCGACTGGACAACCCCACGAGGGATCAGGTTATGCCTCTCAAAAGGTGTTGCAAATGGCTTGGCACCGATTAGAACATGCTAGATCTAGAGTTAACGAATTAGACAGGATTAAAGTGAAACACCTTCAAGGAAGGACGGCGCAAAGGAGTTTGCCCAGTCAAGCTGGTGGTGGACAAATGCAAGTTTCAACTATACCTCCAGGATCTGCGACGTGATCTTTTTCTAATTTTTTATTATGGATAGCAGATTAACAGTGAAATATACTCTTATGTCGTTAGTTATACAAGTGAGAAGTGAATAATGTGTGTGTTGCTCCATGAGAACAAAAAAAATTTTAAAAATATAGTGAAGTTTGTTTATTATGTTCCGTTTTTGCTTAACCATTGTACTAGATTTTCACATACTTTTATTTTCACATTACTGTTGTGTTTTATATTACAAGAGTTGCTGTGATGAAAAATACTTATATAATTATGAGGATTATTGTAATGGACTCATTTGCAAAAAAAATGGAATTGTTTAATAATGATGTTTTAGGAATATAGATCTGTGTGCTACATAGATTTGACAGTATAGTATGTACAAAATATAGAGAAAGAGAGTAGGCGCCAAGGTGTAAAATGCACATGCGATTTCTCATATTTATTACATGATATTAAGTGTTATTGCATATTTTGCATATAGATTTGACAATATATTTTTTAATTGTTGTGTTACTACCAAAAAAAGAGTAAATTTCTTAATCAGAAATAGTTTATTTTAAAATCAATATGATTTATATCTTAGGTTACGTGACTTAGGGCAAATTGCTGCCGTTTTTGCTGTTCATATTGGAACAGCTACAAAACACATAAAGTCGGCTTTGACTCCATCCATAGTATACTGTCAAATTTATGGTATGCTATGAACACTTGGTCTACCTGTCCACAAGCGTGTGATGCTGTTTATAATAAATAAATTTAGATTCGAATAGAAAATATATGGATTTTAGACAACTGTGGTTGTTATAACCTACCACTTATAGACTTAAGAATGTCTCCTTTGAATAATATAATAAAGGATTTTAGTATTATTTACATATAATTCAATAAAGGAACAAAAACAAACTCTTACATTTATATAAATAGTAAGTAAATGATATGAATCAAAGGATTAGGAAATATTTACAGAAATTCATTTTGAAGATACAAACCAAACTTGTATTTTGTTAAATAGGATTATAGTATTCTAGGTTTTTCTGATAGTAATAAGGATATCGCCAAAAGATTGAGCTGTAAGTTCAATGCAGTAGAAATTGTTGTTAATTGTTAGGACACTAAATCTTTTGGCTATATTTCTGTTACTATTAGAGATTTATCTATGAAACCCTACATTAATGTAATCCTGATAAAGCTTTTTAACCAAATACGTAAAAATGTACACCGATCTAATTCTAATAATATTGACTTGAAATCGCATGAAAATTTTCAAATATTTTGGTCCTGCCATTTTTTTTTTAGAAAGAAAGTAAAAGAGNTATTTACATATAATTCAATAAAGGAACAAAAACAAACTCTTACATTTATATAAATAGTAAAAGGTAAAGATAATGAAGCTTACCAGCAATTAGGCCATGCTTGGCCCTTTTTGCCTGCTAACTTACACTACCCTCCACCTTAACAATCACAAACATCCATGGTACGACAGGAAAATTCGAAAGAATTTTCCTGCCGCGTGCGGGATTCGAACCCACTACGGTTTTGCCGCACAGCCCTGGCTCGCCTCTGTAGGCAAGCCTTGGCCGCTTCGGCTACCGCCGCGCCCCTATATAAATAGTAAGTAAATGATATGAATCAAAGGATTAGGAAATATTTACAGAAATTCATTTTGAAGATACAAACCAAACTTGTATTTTGTTAAATAGGATTATAGTATTCTAGGTTTTTCTGATAGTAATAAGGATATCGCCAAAAGATTGAGCTGTAAGTTCAATGCAGTAGAAATTGTTGTTAATTGTTAGGACACTAAATCTTTTGGCTATATTTCTGTTACTATTAGAGATTTATCTATGAAACCCTACATTAATGTAATCCTGATAAAGCTTTTTAACCAAATACGTAAAAATGTACACCGATCTAATTCTAATAATATTGACTTGAAATCGCATGAAAATTTTCAAATATTTTGGTCCTGCCATTTTTTTTTTAGAAAGAAAGTAAAAGAGAAAAAAGAGAATTTTACATGAATATTTCTGTACATGTGTAAACAATTTTAAATGCAATTTCAGTGGTCGTTATCATAAGAATTATTTTTGTTTTATTTACCTTGTCGCAATTTTAATCATATTTGTGTTAAAAAAACATAATTTATTAGTAAAACACACAGAAATTTGAGTAATCCTTTATTAACAAAACTGGCACATTTAGAGATCTTCATTCCCAAAATTGTAAGCAACCAAACAACATACATTTATTTAAAAAATATATATAAAAACTTTTTTACAGAATATAATATATACACAAAAGAGTCCTAAAAAATTACTTATGACCAATTTTTTTACAATATAAACATAAGGTACAGGCTTAGGATTAAATGTACTTTTACTTTATGAGTGAATAATTGTACCATACAGGTTCAGTCAAATGCAGTTATTAAAAATGTAAACGTGTAATGATATTAAAGTACAGAAAGGAAAACATCAAATGAGAAAGAAAATATATAGGTATATGAAATTAAAATCATGAAAAACAAAAAATTTAAATATATTTCTCAGGATTCTAAAAATATATGTCTAGGCACAGAACATATAACTATATCAAAGTGTTTTAAAAACATGAAATAGTAACCAATTTTTCCGCAGAAGATATACGTATTTCCGCAAAATATATTATCACCTCCAAAGGGAATTAAAAACAATTTTTTCAGAATAAATGGACATCAAATTACATGTATTTATTTAATTGTTTGGTAACTTTAATTGTTTTGTTTCTGTTTCCACAATTCAACTTCTCTACGAATCCTAGTTACATCAATTGCATAAGTCCTGCAACAACCTCCCACCCATGTTACTCCTAAGTCCAGCCATTTGTGTACATACGTTTCCACTGGTTCGCACTTGTCTCTATTTATCCATCTGAAAAAAGAAAATGTTTCAATATATTTATTTGAAGATGATGATGAAAATCTAGTAAATCTAGTAACAAAGTTAACACTAAACTCTAGTTTTACTTCTTACCCCATTTCCACATTGTAGCTTTCCCCGCTGTTGGGGTAAACTACAAGGGGTATCGGTCTATCTTTCCTGTTTTTGTTGATCTCTGATATAAGGGGTTCTATAAGTCGTGGGGCTGTGCAGTTTACTCCTACACCGACCAGTTTGTCCGGATGCAGATCGTAACAGTGCCTTGCCACTTCCTGGAAATTTTCTCCGAAAGCAGTCGTTTTGCCATCAGTCTGTTAATAATAAAGAAAAATGATAAAGAAATACCAGTTCAAGAAATGTTTTACTATTTTAATCAGCTAGATCACATCCGCTTTGTAATACATGGCTGCTACGATTGAGCAAACGATTTTATTTTGTGAAGTATCCTGCAAAGATCGAAAATATACATTTTTTGATTAATCATAATATTTCATTAATTTTAAAAATCCTATAACAAAAACAGCATTTCCAGACGCATATGCTTATAGAATTTTTTTTTGTAGCGTAGGATCTGTGATTAAATCTTTATCAAGCATTTTAATTACACTAATTATTACTAATTACAATTAATTACACACTGTATAACATCAATATTGATCGTACCCTGGACAAGAATTGTAGTTTTAAGAAAAAAAAATTATATCAAAATTTCAAGTAATTTGGGTAAAATTTTAAAAAATTCTTAAATATAAAAAGTTCCAGTATATTTTCAAAAACGCAATATTTGTCTTGTTTTTATATCTCAAAAGCCCAAAGAACTATCAGCTGCTGGTGCTATTAATAATTATACACTGAGCTCGTAAAGTTTGGAATAAATTCGAAAAATCGTTACTGAAGGGTTTTGACAGGAAATGCTCGGACACGTCAACTTTAGTTTATAAAATGTCACTTTTTTTAGCAATCGACTTTTTTTTTGTTTTGTTTGTTTTTGATCTATGACGTCATCGGCAATTTTTTTAAATGGCAACCCATATTTTTTTCCACGGATTTCGATAGAGCACATTTTTCTGAGTACGAATATGTCAAAAACGCATGACCTTCAAGATGGAAGTTTTCGAGATATTCGGTTCCAAAGTTTCAAGAATGCATTATACAAGCGATGACAAAATACTAATCATTTATCAAGGAAGCGCTGGAAAAATTACAGTTTTGATAGTTGAAGTTTGTTCTCGCAAGTTTGTGTTTTAAACTGTCTATTATCTCGAAAACTTCCATCTTGAAGGTCGTACGTTTTTGACATAATATTCATGCTCCGTAACTGATCATAAAAATTTCGATTCTTTCCCTTTCACTCAAACGACGGACCATTTTCAAATAAAATGAATTCTGATAGAATAATGATTAATCAACTTAAAATAAAACACAAACTTGCGAGGACAAACTTCAACTATCAAAACTGTAATTTTTCCAGCGGTTCCTTGATAAATGATTAGTATTTTGTCATCGCTTGTATAATGTATTCTTGAAACTTTGGAACCGAATATCTCGAAAACTTCCATCTTGAAGGTCATACGTTTCTGACATATTCGTACTCAGAAAAATGTGCTCTATCGAAATCCGTGGAAAAAAATATGGGCTGCCATTTAAAAAAATTGCCGATGACGTCATACATCAAAAACAAACGAAACAAAATAAAAGTCGATGGCTGAAAAAAGTGACATTTTATAAACTAAAGTTGACGTGTCCGAGGATTTCCTGTTAAAACCCTTCAATAACGATTTTTCGAATTTATTCCAAACTTTACGAGCTCTGTGTATATATAGTCCAGACGGTATCTGGTTCAAAAATCCATATTTGGGTGAATCGTATATCCACGAAGATTTTTGGCTTTATGGCTTTCAAATATCACTAGAAATGAAAATTTTTCATTGCGCATAAAAAAACCGTGGGCTTAACTTTTTGCGGCACAATATGTTAAAAAAATTCGAAAAATGTATTTTTCTTCCTATTTAATTATGTATCTTTTCAAGAATTGATTTTAGGCGAAAATGGAAGAGGAAAAAAATGTTTGCAATTAAATTTTTTACAAAATATGTCTAGTTACAAATCAAATGAATTATGATTATTATGGTTAAAATCGAAAAAATCGCAAAAATGGGGTTAAAAACAATACTTTTTAGGGATTTTTTTTTGGGGTATTTAAATTGGATATAGGACCTCTATACTTGCCTCAAAAAAGCTTCATGTTATGTAGAATTATCACACCAAATTTCATCAAAATCGGTTCTATAGATTTTGCATAATAATTTTGCAATGCAGATTTTGGAAAAAAAATTGCAAATTTTCAAAATTTTGCACAGCAAAAACCAAGGCCCTTAGATACTTGAAAATTTAATCACATATAGAAGGGCTCTCAAGCTTTCAAACTTTTTTTGAAAAATTCGCATCCGTCAATTAGGAGAGCTCTGGCGCCTGTTTAAACATTGGTCAATTTTTGTACTTATAAACAATTAGAACTTTGTGAATATTCAATCAAATAAAATTTTTTGAAGAAGGTTTTCAAAGTACTTGGAAAGACGCTTCTTTAAAAAAAAACAGATCGATTGATCAATTAGCGGCCGCGCTCTCTGCTTTCCCCACCATTACCACCCGTACGATTTTATTGAATTTCTCGTTTGCATAAATAACTTTAAACACGTTTTAAAGTAGGTTATCAATGAAGAAAAGTATTGTAATCTTAGACCTGCTAAGTACTCGGAATATCAAAGGTATTTTTCGAAAAATTAGCCCGGATGTCCCAGTACAGTCAGTGTAAATGACGGCTATAACTACGTAATTAATTCATCAATCGATCTGTTTTTTTTTTAAGAAGCATCTTTCGAAGAACTTTTAAAACCTGCTTTAAAAAATTTGATTTGATTGAATATTCACAAAGTTCTAATTGTTTATAAGTACAAAAATTCGACCAATGTTTAAACAAGCGCCAGAGCTCTCCTAATTGACGCATTCGGATTTTTCAAAAAAAGTTTGATAGCTTGAGAGCCCTTCTATATGTGATTAAATTTTCAAGTATCTAAGGGCCTTGGTTTTTGCTGTGCAAAATTTTAAAAATTTGCATTTTTTTTTCAAAATCTGGATTGCAAAATTATTATGCAATATCTATCGAACAGATTTTGCTGAAATTTGGTGTGATAATTCTACATAACATGAAGTATTTTTGAGCCAAGTATAAAGGTCCTATACCCAATTTAAATACCCCAAAAAAATCCCTAAAAAGTATTGTTTTTTTACCCCATTTTAACGATTTTTTCGATTTTTAACATAATAATCATGATTCATTCGATTTGTAACTAGTCATATTTTGTAATATGTAATTAGAAACATTTTTTCCTCTTCCATTTTCGCCTAAAATCAACTCTTGAAAAGATACATAATTAAATAGGAAGAAAAATATGACATTTTTAGAATTTTTTTAACATACTGTGCTGCCAAAAGTTAAGCCCACGTTTTTTTTATGCGCATAGAAAAATGTTCATTTCTAGTGATATTTGAAAGCCAAAAAGCCAAAAATCTCCATGGATATACGATTCACCCAAACTAAAACAGATACCGCCTAGTCTAATATATTGTTATACACTGTTTCTATTTTTGATCAGAGGTAGTATAAAAACAATAAAAATGATGAAAGGTATTACTGAAAGGTAAAGGATATGCACTTAAAGTACTAAAACATTTAAAACGGGAAACAAATTCCGAACCTGTTATTGTATAATTAAAAAGATACCTAACACTTAAAACAAATATAATTTGTAAGTTAATTATTTATATCTAGAAACAAGGCAGACCAATTTATTTTGCCGTCATGATTAAGCAAGCGTCCTTTTACTTACTTGCGTGTGTGAAAATAACTTGGCGCCAAAAACAACGTTAATTTTTTTATAAAATAGCAATTTCTCGCTGACTGTTTACTTGTTTCTAATTCGTATCGGGTTTGCGCACGTTTCAAAACAGGAAGTGCTATGTGTTTTATTTATATGAATAACATAATGCCGGACTGGCGACAAATTTCTACATCGCATTTCAATTGTTGTTAATTAAAAATTAAATTAGAAATTAAAATTAAATTAAAGAATGAATTATTGCAAGAGAGCTATTTCTTTTTTATTAGAAGTATAAAAAAAGAGAATCATCTGTCAACAGTGTGTTTTACTTTTTTTTGTTAAATGTCGGAAACGAAGAAAATTGTAGATTTTTCTAACTGATAAGTATCACAAAAACGATGCATTTTTGAAAAATGTCCATATGAAAAACTGTATTTATTTTCAAAAGTAGGTAGGTACTGTGACACTGTATAGGTACCCTAGTTTCTAGATTAATGAAATAACTTCAGAAAATTATTGATTTGGTTATTTTAGACCACACAACTTTTTCAACCCAGTATTTAAAACTATTGTTTTCAAGATACAGTTTAAAAAAATTTCACGTTTTTTCAAAAGTTCAAAAGATCGTTCCCAAAACAAAATTAAAATTTCTAAGCTTATGACTTTTGGACCCTAATTGATGGTTGCAATATATTAAAAACTGTATTTTAAGCAAATAACAAAGTGTACAAAGCAAGCATATTTGAACATTAGGTACTGAATTAGTTTTTAATAAACTCTAAAAACCTTTTCGCCGGTGGTTGTTTTTAACTAATAGTCTTTAGATTAAACAAGTTCATGGTAAATTTAAAAATTAAATGCCGAGTATAAATAAAAATCGCTTTTCTATTTTTAATACACCTGCCCACGCGTACTCTTGAAAATAATAAAGGGCACACTCCTCTCGCGATTAGAGGAAGCTCGATCCGGTACCTGCGCTCGAGTGTGAGCCCAGCACGCGTTTAAAAACACAGTGCCTCCGGGAATTGATACAACTTTAACAAACCAATTATCCCGGTAAGTACTTACACCGACGCTGAATGTTAACCACGCTCTGGTATTCGGGAATTGCTCCTTTAATAAAGTCACTAAAGTTTCAGCCTCCACTTTGCATGGAATCGTTTCCAGAGCTAATAAATCCACACCTGCTTCCACCAGGGCCCTTATCCTGGGTATGTGCCACTCTCTTATGGTGGTGACTGAGGTAGTTTTGGCGTAGGAGCCCGTGTACTCCGACCCGTCGTGCAGCGAGGCGCCGTACGGGCCCACTGACCCCACTATTAGTGGTTTACCTGGAAGCAAAATAAGAATTACCTGCACGAAATAGAGGTTTTGTGGAAAGTTTTATTGGATTTCTTAATCATTACATTTTTATAGATTTTAAGATACTCATTTGAATTGCAACCCCAATTTTGTTCTGGAAACGCTGTTAGGTATTTTTACTCCTTCTCTTGCATTGAGCAAGTAGGAAAATATAATCATCGTATTTCCAATCTCAATTCTCAACACCACCACGATGAGATATACTCGTGGTGTGATAATAGTATGGTGTCCTATGTACTGCGGTGACGTTACTTGAGTGCAAGACTAACGAAATCATGGCATATATTGGCATGCAACTTTTTATCATTTTTCTAATAATCTAGAGATGTTGCAACCTAAACGTTTTCACATCATTGGTTTTGTTTATGCAAAACAGGAAACGTTTCCTCAAACTTCAAACTTGACATAGCGTTTACGGTTACATTCAGGTTCAGACTCTACATCATCTAAACTGACTTCTTAAACATGATTCATACCATTATGTAAATATGGAAATTACAGGTTTCAACATAAATTGTCTGTTTATATATAATTTATAGCAACCGTGGTGGCGTGGTGTCAATGTACAAATTTGATCTTTATGTTGGTCTTAAGTGACGTCATACGTAGATAGGACAAAATTGAGCCAGATTACGAGTACACATAGTATTTTCACATCACAGATATACCCATAACACAGAATGGGTATTCCTTACTGTCACAATAATGCTTAATGTTTGCGCCTTTCTTGTCTCTCGACGCCATGTTTATGACGCCAAATTTAGATTTGAATACAAAATTCTTCATTAAAACTTGTCATATGCACCTTTAGATATATTAGGTAATTCGCTTGCTATAGATTATTCACAAAAATATATCAGTACGTGCACTAATTACTCGAATTCTAATGTTATCTTTCTTCAATTTGCTTTTGATAGCTACAAAGCTAGGGAACAAAGTTGTTGTATTTAGATCTAAATCTTGGGCTTCTTCAAACTAGATTTTATACGCACAAGAATATTATTCGTAAATGCATTCATGAAAAATTTCGCAGCGTTTTTAAAATTTTAAAAGAGCACCTCAAAATCTATAGAAACGATGAAAATAACAAGTTTCAACAATGGGAAATTTATTATAAAATGGGAGAATCATTTGTATCAATTAACACTGGTTATAAGTATAGGCTGTAATATACCCAATGCAATTAAGCTCATAGACCAGTTAATCTTTATAATTAATTACTTGTATAGGTCTTCATCTAAAATGGCTTAATTTTGGTATAAGCGATACTTACTCCTTTGTTAATAAATAATAATCAAAATTTCTTTTGCAAATGTCAAGACATAAATAAGCTAAAATCGATAGGTACACTTAATTTCCACAATAGCAAAAAACACATTTTTCTAATGCAAGTAAATACAACACCCTACTAAACAAAATCAGTAGGAATATGGAAAGTTACATTCCACACCTGATGTAGGTGTATAAATTTTTTGTGATCTTGAGACGGTTGCCATTTTCTTCTGTGAAGGAAATAATATAAAACACAGATCAGTAATATATAAGATATAAAAATTGTTTGGTATACAGTTGCTCTATATGGTGACCGCTAAATGGCGTTTTGACATATCAGATTTGACATTTGATTGATTTGACAATTCTGTGGCTTTTAGTATTTTATCCACGACTATTGTATAATGTACCCATTATACGTCTGTTTGCTCGACCTTAATAATACCCATTAATCACGGCAGTGATTAATGAGTCATTAATCACTACTGTCAGATCCTTCCTTAATTTAGCTATAATATTATATTGTTCTGCTACAAACAATCCGTTTTTAAAATTTTATCGTGTAAACCACTAAATATTTTCAATTCTATGCTGTACATATAAAAAAAAAATTAAAAAAGTGAATTTTCCTAGACCGGATTCGAACCCGGGACCCGCGGTTGGAAGTGAACGAGCATCTACACTGAGCCATCAGCGACTTCATTTGTGCGAGTCGTATATCTGTTTCTTAACATACCATGTTTTTCGAAACATTTCAAAAAAAACTTCAACAAAAATATTTAGTAGTCGTGGATAAATTATAGTATTCTACTCCCGTATAATGGATATTATTCACGAGGTGAAGTTTACGGCCTAAATCACCGAGTCATCATCATTATACGCTCGTTGAATAATATACTATTATTGAACTTTGAGAAAAACATAAATAGAGTGCAAGCATTATTTGAACATAGAATGTTGAGTAAATATCATAAATATAATTCCAAAAAAGCTTCACATTCATATAAAAATTTTCCGAAAAATATTTAAGATGTTAAAAAGTGTAAATGTCAATTTTGACTCTCCGTTAAATGGCAACATAATTCAAAAAGCTGTGACATCATTACCGCCTTGGTCCTTTATAAAACTACTGTACACAAAGCACAGTGTGTGTATTTTATGCCACTGTAGTTTGACTTGTGAATTGCGAATACACATGGAGGTTAAGTATATCTGTTAAATTAACCCAAAACTTGACTTTTAAATTTCATTTGAGATCTTGATGAACGATTTACATTTAGGTACATTTACTGTTTTCGTCAAGTTTCATTTTAATAAGTATAAGTATGACATCCAACTGCGCAACTAATAACCTTCGCAGAAAATATGGCCATGTGCATTTAAAATTGGATTTTTGGTTATGAACTTATTTTGATACATGAACCTTACTAATTATTAGCTATTGCATAACTAAGAAAGCGTTAACAACCTTAGAAATTATTAAATGGCACTTAAGTAGTTGAAAAATAAAGCAAATTCTTATGGAGTAGGACAGTAAAGAAAAGTATCTACTAAGGGAATACTTACGTGCTCCTGGGAACTCTTCCTCATAGCGCTTTACAGCAGTCCTGGCAAGATCGACAGATTGTTTGATGAGGTCGTAGCTTTGTTCTTCAGTTAGTTTGAGGTGTTTTACGAACAAATCTTCACTGGCTTGGTACGTGTTGGTCATAATCAGGTCAGCTCCAGCTAAAAAGTATCAAAAAATGAATCTTGGTAACCATTATATGTAGCAACAATAAGAATTTTAAGTTATCATAATTATGTAACTCGTAAAAGCACATAGAGTATACATGAAACAATACCAGTTTACAAAACAATCTCTTTCGATTACATATTCTATTGCTTCTTTCTCAGTTCCTAGCGGGCAGCCGACTAGAGCACACGTGTTTTGTGAAAGTGTAGTGCAAGGAGCAAATTCTACCTGCCTTTATTAAGGCTACCTGGAAAGAATCCCTTTCTTTCCTTTTAATCACCGACCTAATCCCCGGCTTAAGCATAGACGCCGTCGGCATCTTTGTTACAGCACCTGTGCCGGGGTTATGCCCAGGTAAGTTTTTACTTATTTATCAGTTATTTTCATTACTTTAGAATACATTTCTTTAAAATTGCGACCCCCGACAAACAATATACCAGACAGACAAATACACCAAAAGACACGTACGCCCCCGTGAGGGGGCATCCCCACACGACTAACACTTACACACCTTCCC